>NW_015655597.1:870263-900994 GCF_001515625.1 Sinocyclocheilus rhinocerous | reverse complement strand
ATTTCTGTAGTCTTCATTGTAAAAATTAAATACAGATTAATGCTTACCATTAAAGTTATTCATTCAAAAACGTATTCAGTCAAGAGCAGAAAGTTATTCAGTCAAGAGCAGAAAGTGATTTTCTTTGTCTTTTGTTCTTTGATTTACACAACACAACGACATTAAGCTCGCAACACAACGACATTAAGCCACAACACAACGGAAATGCTCCCGACCACTAGGGGGCAGTGTTGACAGTTAAACCGCTATTTCCTCGAGACGCCACAAGAAATTCTCAATGTAAGCGATTGATCTTAATATGTGTAATCGATTTGTAAATGAACAATGTGTTTTTACTGAATGTTTTGATATCCTGGTAATTTTAATGTATTGATTCATGAATCGAGCAGAAAATAAATCAATATTATTTTCGATTTGGACAGTTTAGCCCTGCTCTTGCACACAATGGACTCTATGCAGTGTCACTTCTGCATTTTTCCTCAGGGGGTTTACTTAAATCCGGTGCTGTGCCGAAAGCCATTGTTCCTTACGTAGACCTTTCAAAATGACAAGAGGAGAAGATTTTTCAGTTTACAAGAACTTCCCCGGATTACTGTAAATGAATTTAATCGCACGGAGAAGGGCATTAAACGTTTCAAGTTACATTGACAACTTTAGGGTGAGTATTGTTCTATCGTCTTCTAGCAAATCTTGCTAATAAGGCTGGATAACGCTGCATGACTTCTGCGCCGATTTGATCAGCACTTAAATAGCAGGGCTAAGTTAGAGTTTAGCTTTAAACTCCGTCCACCTCAGGTTTTTATAACTCCTAAGAGATAGTAGCAATAACATCAGAGCTCCCGGTAATCCACGTTTGTTTGCATCTGTGGCTGTGACAGGAACGTCTTAACTTGATATTAAGTATTTTAAATACTGTTCCCATTTTTAGATTGCCATGTATCGTAATAAACCTTAAGTCTGACCGTTTCTGGCAGTTTATCGTTATATTTTCCTGAAGCTTGTTTACATTTAATATAGCAGTTTTCCAGGGATCCCTAACACAAACATGATGAAGCTGTTCAGTAAAAAAGCAATTAATAGAAGCAAACAAGATCAGGAATGGTTAAGAGTAGGGACATCCTTTGAAATATTACTTAACTCTTTACAGTGTATTGGCATGTTTGTAACATTATATAGACTTAATTCTTCATAATTTATTTTAAATATAGTTTAATTTACAATGTAACAATTTAAAATGCAACTGAAAGTAATTCAAAATGTATCTGAAATCAATTCAATATGTAACCCAATGCAATTATCTTCACAGATTGTTTTAAAGGACTCCCATCCATACTGTTGCAGCACTGTACCAGACAGCACACTATTCAGAACTGAGAATCAGTGCAGTTCCTCCTGTACAGAGCTGCACTGAATGGAGCAGAACTGGCACAAACCTAGAACAATGGTAAGTGGTAAGTAAGAGAATTATCAAATTCTTTAATGAATGACATAATTAATAAACTTTGATTAATGATATTAACATGCCCCAGTGGTATACCTAGAGAGTCAAGCCAGGTCCTGTCAGTGGGACGGTGGTCCTGTTTGCAAGAGAGGAAACTCGCTGAGTGGTTATGGTAGGAGTAGACTGTCTAATATTGTTACATCATCTTTTCATATCTTGCTATATTCATGTATAACATGCCTATATGATTAGCCCTAGCAGAAAAAAGACAAAAACACAATCATATTGGATATGGCTCCTATGCAACATGCAAAATGTAATGACAGTGGTGGAAGATTTTTTATTTTTTAATGGTCAATTTACACTATACCTTTGTTTTTCATCTCAGGAGAATGCTTTACAGTGGTGTCACCAGCGAATCTGCCTGACCTATCAGTCCTCCAAGTGGTAGAAGTGTTAAAAAAATACCATTACACTATCACAGTTATTTGTATTTGTATTTTACATAACTATTACACCATATCAAAGTTTCTAAAATGTACGTGTTTATATTTACATGTTTAGATTTACATTTACATTTTATATTCTAGTCTGTACAAAATAAAACCAAATTAATCCACCCCAAGTGTTTTGTGTAAGGCCAGATCTCTCTGTGGAAGACCGACTGAAAGTTGGACCATGAAGAGGAGACTGACACTGTCAAAATAAATTTAAAATAATTATGAATGAATGAAAGAATGAATGATGCATTTATATAGCGCTTTATGGTGCATGCATGTAACGTGTGCATCAAAAAATAAAGATAACATTTTCTTTCTCTGTCACAAACAATATAATATCAATATTTACCATCGCATTACTTGTTACTCCAACTTCACTCCTCATTATAGCTGTCCTTGCTCTGCTCACACGAACCATGTGGGAAGCAGGTTCAGTAACTCTCCAAAAGGCCATTAAATGGTTCTACATCTCAAATCTAGATTGGATGTAAGACATGATTTCAGAAAATACACACCACACAATGTAATAACAATGCAAATTAGTTTGTCTACACTTAACCTGAAGGTTACTTTAAATATATATAATGTATAATGTATTGACATGCAAGTACTCTTATGAAAAAGTGATTTTAGCTTATGCTACGTCGAGTCATTCTAAACCATTATGAATGTCTTCTGTGGGGAAAAATATCTGAACAGCTGACTGACACTAACATTATTTACATTTCTGTATGCCAATGAAGAAAGCAAGCCATATGGGTTTACAACGACATAAAGGTGAGTATATGATGAGAGCTTTTTAGGGGAATTAGGCTGGTAATGCACTCATGCTATGGCTAAATACAGACCGGAAGATTTTATGTGCCCTGAGATTTCATCGGAAATACGTAGGCTGTGTGCCGTGCATAGAGTCTATTTACTTTTGTGTTGTACAGAAAGAAATAACAGTACATGGGTTTATGAGGGTGAGAAAATAATGACTGAATGCTCAATTGGGGAACTATTCCCTTAATGCCTAATTAAAAGCGATCGATAACCAGAGCGCTTTCTGTTTTAAATGTTCACACTGTTAATGGTCTTCTCCGCTCTTGTAGATTGTGTTCTGTAATAACAGGCTTTTGAGTGCACAGTCAAGAACTAAGATCGACCTTGATCTAAAAAGCCGTTCCTATTTTACCCAGTTTAGACTGAAATAACACAAGAGGAAATAAGACTGATACATTAAATTGTGATAACCTTCTGCCTTCAAACTTTTCTCGGCAAGAAATGAACTAGGTTTGATTTTTCAGCCCTATTCAAATTGCATCGGTTCATGGCGAGGAGTAATTATCTAGACCCTTGAAATGGAACAAATCCAACTGTTTTGTTGACTTGACTTGTCAATCATGTGAATTGAACCCCAGAAATAGATGAACCATTCGAAAACCCACAGGATTCCCCTCCCTTTATCTGCCAACAGCAAATTGACCCTTTATTTGTTAAATCATACATGAGTAAATCCATTATTTTCTGTTTTCGCCTCTCATTATTTTTAAACGCATCACAAAATTGTGATTTCCTCTTAAGCGGAGTGGTGGCTTTAAATTATGAATTTTAAAATACTGTTGGGCTTTTGTGTGTTTGGAGTGAAAATTCTGCAGATGCTTTTGGAAATGGCAGTTCAGAATTGTCTTAAAGCTGGTCGGTCCCTTGGCTATGCTTGGAGGGAATTTTATTAGCTGCTCACTCGTGTCTTATATTGAGCTCAAGACAGTGGGAAATATGTTTCATCTTCTGTCTCCACCCACTCGCTTCACAAGAATCCAAACATTGGAAATAAAACCACCTCCAGAACCCCGGCTCATGACAAAGGCTTATCTTGCCATCACACCTGAATTTGCCATCCATTTAATGGGAATTAGGATTCATTCCGTAAATAGGATTTTTTTCCCCTTTTGGTTTTAGTGCTTGCAAATCATACCATTTGAAAACCCATTTTGTAGTAAAAACCTTTTTGTGCCATTCACAGACATGTTCGTATTTTTTTATGATCTTTGACCTGTGATGTACTAGCAGCTATTTCCTCTGATGAAAACATATTGAACAAACAAAGATGGCTATACTTATTTCAGGAACAATTGAACTCGTTTAAAGCCAAATTTAATCACATCTCTTAAATCACTTAATGTCTTTTTCTCTGTGTAAAGTATCGATTTACATTTTACATTTCCAGTTAGCCATTCTGCGTGATGTTAGAAATGAACTTGAAGCCACTCTCCAGACTTTGTCTGTGATGGATCAATCTTTAATTAAGTAAAAACCCCTCACAGACGCCTACTGAGAGGGGGGTGTTCACACTTGTAAAGTGAGTGAGTGACACTAATAGCATTCATGTTTTTGTCCAGATTCATCTGATGAACTTTAATCTGAAAAATTAGAGCCTAATTCAGCTGTAGTTTGCTGTTATTTAAAAGGGCATCTGACCTGGTTCACCAATTAACACTTAGAGACCCACTGCAAAATTGCAGCAGTTTAGAATATTCTTTACAAAACGTGGTTTAAAAGCAGTTCACATATGTAATACCAATTCTGGTAGGAACATAGCTTATTTATTGCCAATATTTATTTAGTGTATTTCTTGTGGAAACTGATATTTTTTAGAAACACCATTTACTTCAATTAGAAATCTTTTGTTACATAATAAATGTCTTTACTGTCACTTTTAATCAGTTATACGTATATATATATATATATATATATATATATATATAAACTTACTGATCCCAAACTTCTAAATGGTAATGTTTGTGTATGCCTGTGTGTATGGTTTATAATAGAAAATTATCTATCCCCATGTTTCACAGACAAAGCCTAAGCCTTAAGACTAAAATGCATATCTGGGCTGTTTTAACTGAAAGAAACTTGCACTGACATATCTTAAAATATGTCAGTGCCATTGTTTTGTCTCAAGATGTACACGATTAATGTTATTTTCTAAGGCACGTTTATGAAAGATACTTAAATGTCCTAACTGAACTGTGGCCTAATCCTGGCTTAACCTAAGCCCTGTCTGTGAAACCAGGCCTTTATCTCCCAAAAATCTGTAAATATGAAACATTTTCTAATTCAAACAAATGTAAACTTAATTTATAAGCAAAGTAATTTTTTTTGTTTGTTTTTTTGTAAAAAAATAAAATAAAATAAAATAACCTTGAGTGTTATGGGGTGCTCTGAGGTGAACATGATGTTTCAGTCTTCTACTCTCTTTATAAAGGTCAGAACAACTGTGCTGTAAGCTTCTAACATGCTATTTTGGGTATTATATCAGGGGTCAGTGTGGTGTAGGAACATCCCAGGTATATGAAACTTTATAGTGTAAGACTTGTGCCGTGACATGAGCATACTAATATTCCAGCTTTATAGCTCACTCTGAAGTCAGGTATAAAGTTCAAAGCAACTGCTGAGAGCATTACAGTATGTATTTAAAATGGATTCTCAGGTATTTTACAGGGGGTCAGTGTTGTATAGGAATATCTCATGATTACGAATCTTTAGAAAGTGTAAGAGAGCAGTTTTGACATGAACATATCCAAAATTCAGCTTATTTGGAAGGCTTCACAAAAAATTTAAAAATATTTGTGTTTGTATACAGGTCTCAACAAACGTTAATTTATGCAAAAAAAGAAAAGAAAAAAACAACAACAACAAAAACAACGTGGACCACTCTTGGGTTCAATATGTTTGCCCCAAAGTATGGATTTCATATACAAGTCTCTTGAGTCAAGTGGAAAGGAGACTGGAGATGCATTTTGTTCTACAATTTTTGAGCTTGTTGTTGCTAGGGATTTGAAAAGACACAAACACACACACAGAACGGTTTCAGAGTCTTTTGACCTTTTATAGGGATGTAAAGCATCATTTGCTCTACTCTATCTTTCCAACCTAATTGAAAAGTCTCTCAATTCGGATAAGTGTGTAATTCGCAAATCCTTTTCATTAACACGGCCCTGAACCCATGAATCTCATCCTTCTCAGTAAAGCTTCCTAAAGCCATCAAAGACTATCAAGCCGCTCCTGAGGTGATTTTGTTTTATCCTGCTCCAGTGCTGCCAACAACCTTCCAAAGAATCTGTCCAGCATTCAGCGGGAAGCTTTCTGCTCTCTATTGCCCCCTCAGATGCTTCATTAGTCCACTCACATTGCTATTACAAACAAACACAACAAGCCAATATATGATTGACAGCATATCAAAATTGCATTGCTTCATTCAATGTTCTGTGGCAACGAGGTCAAAATGAGAGTACATTTAAATGTATAACCATTGCTGATGGGAACGCTGAAGTCTGATCAGTTTTTAGATGTATTTCTATGGTGTTTGGTCAGTCTAAAACATCACTTGTGTCCAGTATGCGGGGTCATTGATGGGAAGCAACTGAGACGCCACCTAATCCACACACTAATGACGTATTTATTCACAGGACTACAATGTGACGGGCGCTCATCACACCATCTCTAGAGACCCGTAGCCTAGGTAACAGGAGGTGTTTTTTCCCCTCCCCCCCATCCGGATTTTCTCATATATTTTCCTCATTTATTTAGTTCTGGACGTTTTGGATTTGAGTCCCCATTGTTCAAGTGACAGTTCGCCGTCAACCCCTCTCACATTTCTTCATTCAAAATAAGCAAGCCGGTGCCCTGAGCGATGACAGCTCAGATCTCCAAGAGAGTTTTTCGACTGTTGTGGCTTCTGTGTGACAGATCAAGCTCGGCAGTGTGAAGTCAGCACGGAGAAAAGCCTGGCTTACCATCTATTCAAACAGACAAATTCATGCTACAACAGAGAGAACATATTTTGCTGCCATACGTAGACACGCTGCATTTATTAACTATATGCTAACGATAAAAGCCTGGAAATGACAGGAAACTTCATGAATTAAGCTTGGTGAGATGCTGCCAATATGAAATGTAGTTCTTTGGGTAATGAAATCACAGGGGACATCTGCATTTGTTTGTTTCATAAGCACATTTTGTGCAGGCAAGAATTAAAAAATTATGTAATCCTAAAAAGCTTGTTTAACTTGCATCTATCTATCTATCTATCTATCTATCTATCATTTAATTACATTTCATAAAAAGTAATTCTGCCAATATGAAATGTAGTTCTTTGGGTAATGAAATCACAGGGGACATCTGCATTTGTTTGTTTCATAAGCACATTTTGTGCAGGCAAGAATTAAAAAATTATGTAATCCTAAAAAGCTTGTTTAACTTGCATCTATCTATCTATCTATCTATCTATCATTAATTACATTTCATAAAAAGTAATTAAATTAAGAAAAATTTTACAATACACATTAAGACTGAATAACTGTGTAATTTGTTGTTCTACATTGCTATAATTATCTTTTTTGGCTGGTAGCCCTTTCGAAGTAGTGTATTTGTAATGCGAATTAGTGTTCATTTTATACTTGTAAAGTTTGAGGTTTTTTTTGTGAGACAAAAAGTGTCGTCACATAAATGACATCAGATTTTAGTTTAGCAATGACTCTTTCAGGTATGTTTTAAAGAACGTCCCTAGGTTACAGCCGTAACCGTGGTTCCCCGAAAGGAACGAGATGCTGCGTCAGAAACACTTTCGGGAACGCGTCTGTGTGACCACGTACTGAAGCAGATGTAAAATCATTCCAGTAGAATGGCGAGATGTCACGGGCGGGGTGACGTAGTGACCAGAAAGCTATAAAAATGCATCCGGTGAAAACAACTCCAGCTCCTGATAGGATGAAGCAAGCGCTCACAAGGATGCAGGAGGTAAGGCAGGGCGAAGCATCTCATTCCCTTCAGGGAACCATGGTTACAGTCGTAACCTAGTGACGTTTTCCTTTAGGAACTCGAGCTACATCGGAAATGCTTTGGGAACGAGAATAACAACTCCACCATGCCGACAAATGCCTGTTAAGTGTAAAAACCTATGTGCACATTTAAGACAAAATCACTCTAGAGCCTGGAGTGGTTCCCACATCTAGGTTATAAAACCTAACAAAGGTGAGTGGGGATGACCAGCCCGTCACATCGCAGACGTCATGTAGTGCTAGACCGAATGGAAGAACCCGGTATTGGTATGCTTCGCCTCTGAAAGCAAACCTCGGGATGTTCCTGTGTTTGGGAAGGATGGAAACATGGAAGTATGCGTCCTTCAAGTCTATGGTGACGAACCAGTCCTCGGACCTGATTTGTATCATGATCTGTTTCAACGTCAGCATCTTGAATCTGAACGTCTTGAAAGACCGATTGAGTTGGCGCAGATCTATGATAGGACGCAACCCCCCATCCTTCTTGGGAACAATGAAGTATCGGCTGTAAAAGCCAGACTCCCTCTCAAGCTGAGGGACATGCTCTGTAGCAGGGGTAGGCAACATCGGTCCTGGAGTGCTGATGTCCTGCAGAGTTTAGCTCTGACATCTCTGAGCTGACAGCATCACCGAAAAGGCCAGAAGGAGCAGGCGGGGCGTCCAAAAGGAAGAACCTGTCCTTGTCCTTCATATCGGACAGGTTCAACCAGAGATGTCTCTCTGTAGTCACCAATGCTGCCATAGAGCGGTCAATATCTCTGGCCATTTCCTTGGTGGCCCGGAAAGACAAATCAGCAGCACGACGCAACTCCTTAATATCGTCAGAGTGCACTTCCTCGCCTTTGTTCAGGTCTTTAAGCAGGTCTGCCTGCAGCACCGCCATGCTGTGAAGACAAGCACTAGCCTGACCTGCCGCAGTAAAAGCTTTATCCACCAAGGCCGATTGTCTTGAAAAGCCTGGTGGGCAATGCCGGAGTCTTCAGGGATGATGCTGACCCTGGGGACAGATAGCTAGCAAGTGTCTGTTCAACCCGGGGCGTGGTCCCATAGCCATGTTCTCTCAGCCCCAATATGTTAGAATAATTACTGACATTAGGGGTGAAAAGATGGGCTGAATAAGGTCTTTACCATGATTTCGACACCTCAGTGTGGAGATCAGGGAAGAAAGGAAGGCTCCGACATGGAGGAGGTGACTTAGAATGCAGGAAGCGTTTGTCTAGCTTGCTTTAAGGATGATCTTCCTGCTTCTCGGCCGGCCAATCTATTTTTAATTTAACCACAGCACAAGTCACCACCTCCAACAGCTCCTCATACTGGGTGAACTGCGGTGACGAGTCCCCAGCCTCATCCTGTTCAATGCTCTCCACATCAACGTGCTCACACTCTGGGGGGAAGAAACTGCAGAGCATGCTTCCGAACCCTGAGAGCGAGCACTGGATCTAGAGGGTAAGGGCATAGAAAGGGCCATGCCCATCTGCAACCCCTCCACTAGATCCATCTGTGATCCCCACAATCTCAATCGCCACTCTGCCTCGGCAGAACGTGAGGATCGCGAGCGTGCACCCTCCTCAAATAGCGGCAGGCGGAAACGGAGCATGCACAGCGGCAGTCGCTCACAATACATGCAGTCAGCTCCCTTGAGAGCTACCTTGTCTGCTACCAGACAAGCAACGCAAAGATTGTGTGTATCCTCGCCTGTATTGAAATGCGGGCAGGGAGGAACACACTAAAACGCTTCTTGTCTGACTTATCACTCGCCATTTCTATATAACTGAATGTATGCACTGGTACAACACACACTCTTCAAACACACCTTTTTAACGGACACAACACAGAGCGCTTGCTGAAGAGCAGAAGCTGGCATTGTTTTCACCGGATGCGTGTTTATAGCTTCCCAGTTGCTACATCACCACGCTCGTGACATCATGCCACTCTACTGGACTGATTTCACACGTGCTTCCGTACGCGGTCATGCAGACGTGTTCCCCAAAGCGTTTCCGATGCAGCTCAGGTTCCTGAAGGGAAACTGGCTCATAACTCATTTGTATAACTCATGTACACTGGTTGCACAATGTATTTGATCCACTAAAAATAATTGTTTGTGAATTGGACTACAATAGTCACGCTGTATTTGTTTGTTTTTGAATGCAGGACACAAGGATAATTATTTATTTATTTATTTTTTACATTTAACATTATTTTGTGTGCAGGAAAGAAAATGGTGTGCATGAGCTAGAATGATATTGTCTCTTTTTCTAACTGCATTATTAGAGGAGGTTTGCTGTCTGTACAAATACTAGTAGGGTCCAAGAATGTTGATCACTGCAACAAGCAGTGTCTGGGCATGGCCTCTCTAAGGGTAAAATCCAATCCATTTTAATTAGCCAGGTCTCTGAGTGGCAAACAGTAATACGGTTTTAAACAGCTGCTGTGAATATAGAGGCTATACACAAACTTTCCCACCATAAGTAGACTATACACAAACTCACACCTGCACTAATAAAGAACAGGAGACATTTCATTTATTGTGTCTGGCCTTGCAAATCAATACTGACATTCTGCAAGATTATCCCATTTTATAATAATTCAGTGTGTCATTATCTGCTCACATGCTTTAATGATCTAAATGGAGAACTTAAGGTCAGAATACACTGAAAATCTTGGTATTTGTTTAGAAAGACTGGAATCAAGAAGGTAATATTGGATTTGGTCACTGTTCTCATTTTGATTCCCCTGTTCTTTTTCTCTATGTAGGCTTGCGAGTATTTATATTGAAATGTGTGAATACCAAGATTTTTCTGTTGTTGCCTGGAGGTAGCAGCATACCCAGCTTTCACACAGGGGCTCATATAGAAACATGATCATCTATCAGCTAATTCAGCTGTTTGTTTTGTTCCCCATCATCCTAACTCTCACTGCGGTATTTATTTATATTTGCGGTATGTACAGGTGCATCTCAATAAATTAGAATGTCATGGAAAAGTTCATTTATTTCAGTAATTCAACTCAAATTGTGAAACTCGTGCATTAAATAAATTCAATGCACACAGACTGAAGTAGTTTAAGTCTTTGGTTCTTTTAATTGTGATGATTTTGGCTCACATTTAACAAAAACCCACCAATTAACTATCTCAACAAATTAGAATACTTCATAAGACAATAAAAAAAACATTCCTTTAATTAGTCATTCCTTGCACCTGTGTTTTCCCAATCACCCAGTGTTTAAAAGCCCCAGTCCTTTCAGTTAGTGTTTGTCGGTCCTTAAACGTCATTCCTTGAGTTCCAGTGTCTCCTACGTTCCCTGTGTGATCATTAAAGACTGAATTGAAGTTATCTCTGTGTTTCCTCGTTCCTCGCTCCTTGCCTCCCGAGAATTGTGACAGAAGGACCGACCCAAAAAGAGTTTAACTTCCGTTTTCTCCCCTCCGTTTGTTTTCCGGTTTTTCCTCAGTGTTTTTCTTTACGTTGTGTTTACCCCATGGATCCCTTCACGCACCCTGAATTCCTCCTCCTCCTGCTGGAGCAGGAGGGCAGGACTCTCGAGGACCATACCAGACTGTTCCTGATGGTCACTAACGTCACCAGCTATCCGAACGATGCGCTCTGCGCTTTCTATGAGTCTGTCACGGGTAGGGTGTTCCAGAGATAAGGCAGGATGACGAATAAAAGGATATTTAATGGGAGAGCCAGACAGGGTGGAGATCCAGACAGGGTAGACATCAACCCACAGGGTAACATTCACATTCAGGGTAACATTCACAATAACTGACAAACTAAAATACAAGAGACAGGAACTGATATAGGGCAGATAACGAGGGGCAGACAGGTGAGCACAATGAGGTGATTAACTAATAACGAGAACAGGAACAACCAAATAAGGACACAGAGGGAGAAACCACAATCAACAGTCCACAGGGGTGTGACAGTATGTCCTTCAAATCTCCGAGATGACATGAAATTCTCACAGAGAAATGCCTTTGATTACTACCACATTTGTCTTGCTCTGTGATGTTTGAACCTGTTAATCTGACAAATTAAAGGATGAGAAGTTTTAGAGTTGGCTTCTTCGCACCGAATGCTTCAAACCCAGATCAATGACTCATCAGTTTCACAGGTTTGAAATAGAGAAACAAAAATCATCTCAGTATCTGGACACATTTCATTTGTACTGTTTTGATGGTGAAGTGTACATGAATAAATGGCACAGGTGCTCACCAGTTTACAGACTAGACTGTCCAAAACATTCATCTGTTCTAACAGACAGCTTGGCAATATGATAAATTCCTGATGATAAATCTGCAGGTTTCGTGTTGCTGTTGAGCCAAAACAAATTCAGAAGGACAGTGTCTCGATTTACTCTGAAACATTTTCATCTCAATGTAAAATGACATTTCTATATACTAACCCTTGTCTGAGATAAATCATGATTACTTTTGAGATATATAGAGATAAATAATTTAATAATGAGGATTTGTAATTCAGCAAAATGAGAGGAATGGTTAGCGATCTGAACCATTTCAAGCAGGCTTATTTCTCCCAATAGTTATTGGACTTTATACTGACACCAGTTGGCTTGGATGCATAAATGAAATCAAAATCACTTCCATTTGACATATTATAATGTTGTCAAGCCTAAATTCACTGGTAGGATTTAAAACAATTTGCTTCATTACTGTTGACTTCTACTCTTTATAAAGTGCCTTGGACACTGACTGAAAGCACTATATAAAGTAAACATTTATTATTATTATTATTATTGGTCATGTGATTAAACATGGCAGTGTCCATGAAGGAGCCAGCTTTCTGAAGAACAGAATACAGATTTCACTAGATATGGACTATTATGTGTAATATGTCTAGCTTTTTATAGTTAAATAATATTTTTCAAAAGTGCTAGAATCAAAATCACTTCCATTTGACATATTATAATGTTGTCAAGCCTAAATTCACTGGTAGGATTTAAAACAATTTGCTTCATTACTGTTGACTTCTACTCTTTATAAAGTGCCTTGGACACTGACTGAAAGCACTATATAAACTAAACATTTATTATTATTGGTCATGTGATTAAACATGGCAGTGTCCATGAAGGAGCCAGCTTTCTGAAGAATAGAATATTCGGAACAGGACATCTTTGCGCTCCAAGAGAGAGAGAGAGACTATGTAGTATGCAGACAGGACATCTTTGCGCTCCAAGAGAGACTGACTGACTATGTAGTATGCAGACAGGACATCGTTGCGCTCCAAGAGAGACTGACTATGTAGTATGCAGACAGGAAGACTGACTATGTAGTATGCAGACAGGACATCTTTGCGCTCCAAGTCTCTTCAATTATCAAAATAACACTTAACGAAAGATGAGAACGCGTCACACCAAAGTGCGATGAAACCTACATGGGAAAGAGAATATGCAAGATGATAAACAATCAAAGATCTCGCACATGCACTTTCTGGAGACAACAAACATGTTTGGCTTTGGGAAACTCTGCAGATTAGCTCCATCTTGAATGCGAAATGAGAGGATCATTGATCAAATGGATATTATTTTCCCGCGTTCTATTTCTGTTGTTGCGCATTTTCGCGCTTTTCTCTCGGTGGAGGCGGTTGGACTGTAACGGGTTTTCTTCGCACTGGACACCTGTTGTACGCTAGTTAGACGAAATCAGTCACGAGTCAGTGCAACATCCAAAACCAGCAGGTGAGGTGAGATTCCGTTATTTCATAAAAGGGTAGTTCGCCGAAAAACGCAAATGATGTTCTTTGCTCAACCACAGGTTGTTCTAAATCTGTGACTTTCTGCCCTTAAACACAAAAAGGGGTGCGCAGCAGAATGACATCCTCAGTCACCATTTAGCTACTTTATTGCATCTTTTTTCCATACAATGAAAGCGAATGGATACTGGGGCTGTTATTACATCTACTTTTGTGTAACACAGAAAAAAAGTAAGTCATAGAGGTTTAGAACAACACAAGAGTGAGTAAATGACAACATGATTTGCATTCTGACTGTACGATTCCTTTAAAGTGACAACGAGTTCCATTTTATAAACGCTATTTTCCACACAGCTAATGAATTAGTGTGTTTTTTTTAAATAACACACTGAACCTCAAGTAATTCTCTCTATGACTGCTTTAAACTACAACATGTAGCCTGTTTTTAACACTAATGCGCGTTGCCTACCTTTATATAGCGGTTTTTATGCATTATATGCGCGTGCATCATGTTTGGACATTGGGTGCGCGTAGATTGTTGTTGTTGTTTTTTTGGACATTTTGCTAACTCGAAATGCGACAAAATCTATGGCCAGAAATGCTGCTGAGGCATTCAGCTCACTATATTTTGAGACAGAAAATATAGTCATGAGTGGAGACTGAAGAGCGCACTGCGCACTGATCTGTCTGTGTTCATCAACCACTTCTGCGCACATCATGAAAATGCCCTCGTGCACTATAGTAAAACCACTTCACTGGGTAAAAGGTTCATAAATAGTCAAAATAATGCCAGAATTCAAATCTACGAGGTGCAGAGGTGTCTAAGACGCCTTTAAAATAAACACTTATTTGGTTGAAGTACATCGCATTTCTTTCTCTTGTATCATCAAGTTAATCTAAGGTAGTCTTCTAAAAGTGTAAACTGAACCAACTCACTGAACTCATATCTGATGTTTTTAAATTATTATAAATTTATAAAATATGATAAAATTATAGCAAATAGGGGTATTATGAGTGACCTTTGGGTCACTGATAACTGAACTGATTTGGGTCACTGGTAACTGATTCTCCCTCCACCCCAAACAGTCCAAAAAAATAAAAATAAAATAATAATAAAAATTGTGCACAGAATATAAACAGTTTTATTAGGTAATAACTTCAACAAAAGGTCCAAGTTCACTAGAGGCAATACTAATCATACTAATATGGTGACTTACAAAATGCAACATAGACAACAGTGGACAAAAGAACTCAAATCTATATCCATTTTTAGTAATAATTATTACATGTTCAAAAGGGTTTATAAGTATTATTTTGGTTCCAAGGAAGTTTACAGAATTTTATCAAGGTAGCTTGATAATATATATATATATATATATAGCAAAACATTAAGCTTAAGCTTTACAAATTTGTTTAATTTGACCTACAGTGAGTGTAACAATAGAAGTCTATATGGAAGGTCCTCATAAGTGCACAAATATGTATGAGAACACTGAGAAGGCTGTGGAGGACCATCATGTTTTATCACTAGACTATATTTGTCAGTGTCATTCACAAGTGTGTTTCTTTAACTTGATATATATTTGGACCTGTAAAACACCATGAGGTTTTAGAATAGTAACTGTTGAGTCTGTTGAAGAACTAAATGTTTTAACAGCAAGTTCCTGTAATGCGCGCACCAGAAAGCACTGTCCATAAAACATCAGCATCATCTACAGACTGACTCAATTGTGGTTGGTTATATATACATTTTTCTGACCGCTGATGCCATGAACCTGTTATGACAAATATCCAGCTCATATCTAGAGGACACATATGCATATTTCAGCAACTACAGATAATTGGCCCATGCTGTCTATAGAGTGCTGCAGTGACAACGTATTTTCTGTAGGCCAACCCGTAAGTTAGCATCACCCTGGCTTCTTCAACTAAATCCCAATAGGATTTTTTTCATTGGCTTTTGGATTATTGCAAAAAATAAGCTCTGTGACCAACAAAAGTTTATGATTTTTACAAATGAACACAACATCTATGAGTTTTAAGCCTAAATACAATCGCCAGAAGTAAAAAGCTAAACATAGTATAAACAAACTAAACCATGGTTGCATCACAAATTCTCTGCACATCGCTGTATAAATTGGATTGATTTTAATAACTTTATAACTTTAATGTACTTGAAGTGTGCACCAAGCACTAGGACAATACAAGTATTGGATCGGGACTCGGTATTGGCAGATACTCAATATTCAATGACTCGGATCGGATCGGGGCACAAAAAACCTGATCAGGACATCCCTATTAAAAATATCTTGAGCTTGTGTTAACCACAGACTTATTTCAGGTGTTTAACCAAAAACCATTAAAAAAAACAAAACAAAAAAAAAACATTCATATCAGGACGATGGAACTGAAAATGCTAAATTAACTTGTTTCAAGGTCTATAAAAATATGACATCCCTGCAGCACTCTATAGTGATTTACATTGATCCAAATGACAGCATACAAGAGGGCATTTTCAGAGCTCATTTGTGTGGTGAGGGAAAGCAAAACTGATCCCAACCTTTGTATATGAGATGCCTTATAAACAGTTCAGATGATGTCAACAGGTTGATTTCACTGCAGACATTTTATTGATTGACTTTTGAAGGTGCCAAGTTGTTTTGCCCTTAGACAAATAACAAAAACTCAGTCCATGCATACATTTATGACTTAATCTATATCAAGTGCTCTCTTAACTCCATTAAGATCTTGTCCCAGTATCTGAGGTTTTCATTGTGGCCTTCAACAAAACAACCAAATCTAATAACCTCCCCATAACCTCGAAGCCAACAGAAAACCAAGCAAATGAGGGCTGAGTGTCATGCTAATGGGATGTTTGGTGTGGAGATGATGGTTTATAATGCTTAGGGCCATTTCCTCTGTAATGCATGATTCCTACTCTCATTTACCAGCATCCTTTCATTGTCTGTACTGGGTCTCTCTATTTCCATCTCTTCATGCCCAGTTGTCTCTCATGAAGGCATAGCAGCAATGTCACAGCTCTACTTTCGCAGAACGGACAACTTCTCATACAGGGACCGGATCCCTCTGCGGATAGTTCGAGCTGAGTCTGAGCTGTCACCGCTGGAAAAGGCCTACCTGTGTGCTGTGGAGAAAGGCGACTACGCCAGCGTCAAACAAGCACTGATAGAAGCCGAAATCTACTTCAAAATCAACATCAACTGCATCGACCCTCTGGGACGGACGGCTCTGTTGATTGCCATTGAGAATGAGAACCTGGAAATCATTGAGCTGCTGCTCAGCTTTAACGTGTATGTGGGGGATGCGCTTTTACACGCCATACGAAAGGAAGTGGTGGGGGCTGTGGAGCTGCTTTTGAACCATAAAAAGCCCAGCAGGGGCATGCAGGTAAGATGGCAATCACTGACAAATTTACTTCAGAGTTTCCTGTATAACTGAAACAATTTGATGTCTCACCTACTGTAGCATCTCTTGGGTCTTCTTTTCAATTCTACTTACACATGCAGGAATTCCCAGTTGCCTTGGTAATCCCTTCTTTTGTGAAGCGACTGTAAATGTGCAGGTTACGTCCAAACTGTTTCAGACTGTTTCAAATGATTTTCCTGACCATGTTGCAGTAATACCTGGGACCTGAGAATGCACTAATCCTTTCTGAAAGGGACATTTTTTCCCTGTAGACCTGTCTGCTTAATTAAAAGTTTTGAAAGTAGTGCTCCTCTTAATAGTGATTTCTTGCTTTTCCATGATGATGGATTGCATTATCCATTATCCTTGCAGCTGAAGATTAAGTAATTTTCCACTTTGTTTGAAGGGCTGTGACCCCTGCCACAGATAAAGTGCTAATGACTTCAGTGCCACACAGTGTAGCAAATTGATCATCATGCCACCATGTCTCACAGAAAAATAAGGTGAATTTGTCATAAAATCTGGTTGAGCATATGAAATGCATATTTAGTTGTTGTTGTTGTTGTTTATGGGATAGCACAGAATAATTGAATCATGCATTGAGCAGCTTAAAGGCTTTGTTCAGACAGGCAGCAAAAATCTAATTTATTTTTGTATACCACAGAAAACACCACTTAAATGCATGCTTTCTTGTGTTCTGAACAGCAAAACAAAAACACATGATATTTTAACTAACCTGATCCAGATCACATTTGTATGTGGTTTGTAACCAGATTATAACTGGAGTTTTGAAAATTTGATTCGGTCTAAACCGTTTTAATGTTTCAATGTTTCAATGTATATTTTAAATTTATGGCACAATGTGTATGTAATATCATATAGAATGCACAATAGTATCCAAAATCATTAATTTTCCCCAGTTTTACCTTGTATATTTAACTATGTACCAAAGTCATAAGTGAGTAAACAGTAATAAAATGATAGGACTACAAATGGTATTCATTTCTTATGTTATCATAGACGTACAACTACACAACCGTTCCAAAATTTAGGGTCAGTTTTTTTTTCTTTTTGAAAGAAATTGATACTTTCAGCAATGAAACATTAAACTGAGAAAAAGTTACAGTACAGACTTTATCTATTACTGGCACACAAAATATCCAAAATCATTAATTTTCCCCAGTTTTACCTTGTATATTTAACTATGT
The DNA here is from genome assembly GCF_001515625.1 of Sinocyclocheilus rhinocerous. Taxonomy (NCBI): domain Eukaryota; kingdom Metazoa; phylum Chordata; class Actinopteri; order Cypriniformes; family Cyprinidae; genus Sinocyclocheilus; species Sinocyclocheilus rhinocerous. The sequence goes on along the minus strand of NW_015655597.1, from coordinate 882,879 downwards.
ACCAAAGTCATAAGTGAGTAAACAGTAATAAAATGATAGGACTATAAATGGTATTCATTTCTTATGTTATCATAGATGTACAACTACACAACCGATCCAAAATTTAGGGTCAGTTTTTTTTTCTTTTTGAAAGAAATTAATACTTTCAGCAATGAAACAATAAACTGAGAAAAAGTTACAGTACAGACTTGATCTATTACTGGCACACAAAATAACTGCCTGGCGGGGTAACCAAGATGGCCACTGATTGAGTTGAGTTGCCTTGCATGGCCTTCAATTTTTTGAAGAGACAGACACCATGAAGCTGGGGTTAAGTGCTGATGTCACAGTGATAACTCATTGCTTCTTTAACAACAAATACGTTTCTTACTCAGTATTCTCGTCTTGTTTTCCAGTGAAAACATCATTAAAATAAGGTACTACTGGGAAAAGTATTGTTTTCTGAGAAATCAACCATTAATGAGGTTTACGCTTAAAAATGTTTTCCAAAAGGATTCTAAAATAAACTTATTTCCCATGTGAAGTTCAAGTATTTTTTTTCTAGTTTTAAAGGTAGGGTAGGTGATTTTGGAGAGACTAGCAATAGCAAGCTAGCTTTCAAAGCATAAGATCACAGCCTCCCTGCAAATCACTCTCCAAAGCCACGCCTCCTCCAAAACACATGAACGCAATGAGAGACGGCGTTGGTGGAGGGTTGAATGCAATGCTGTCAGATTACCTCATGTCTCTTTCATAGGGGAGAAAACATTACAGTACAGTATTACAGTAATAACACCTTTCATTCTCGCTTGGTCTGCAATAGCATAATGGAATGCACTGATGACGTATCATGTCTGCTCAAACAGGGTACGCAGAGGTATGCAAATACATGCATTGATAGACAGGTTGGACAGCCAATTGTAGCCCTCGGACCAAGGGATATGATTGGACGAACATTTTATGGTCCTACATCTTCCACAGATGATATAAATACATTAAGACCATTTAACTTAGTGATTGCTATCGGCATATGAAGAGACTTTTAACTAGCATAACAAAAATGTTTTAGAACCAAATCACCTACCCTGCCTTTAATAACTAAATTTAGTTAAATTTATCATAGAACGAGATTTAAAAATCATAATTTTGCTTTTCAAGCAGATTCAATTCAAGTTTATTTGTATAGCGCTTTTCACAATACAAATCGTTGCAAAGCAACTTTACAGAAAATTAAGTTTCTACAATATATTTAGTAGTAGCTTGACAGTGGTGACTATGTCAAATTGATGTACATATGGCAGAAATGTACGGTAAAATTCAGTTAATATACGTAATATAAAACAGACGATGAACACTATTAACAATGATTATATGTTGCAATCAAACTTGTAGCAAAATTTGGTAGTTTATGTCGTTTCATGGTTGGCATCATCAGAGGTCCTCTGAGGGGTTGGCATCATCTCTTCTCAGGTGTTCGGTCATCTCAGGTCTTTGTAAGGGCTGGATCCAGACTGAAGCTTGTGTAATTCTTAGTTAGGCTAACCGAGACTTGTCATTTGCACTTATATATTGCTTTGCAGTGAACTTCATCAACCCTTATTTCTCTCTTTTCTAGGTGCCTCCTATCCTGTTGGATAAACAGTTCTCCGATTTTACTCCTGACATAACACCCATCATCTTGGCCGCTCACACCAACAACTATGAGATCATCAAGATGTTGGTTCAGAAGGGTGTGTCCATGCCCCAACCCCACCAGGTGCGCTGCAACTGCATGGAATGCGTGTCCAGCTCAGATGTGGACAGCCTGCGACATTCCAGATCCCGTCTCAACATCTACCGCGCCCTGGCCAGTCCCTCACTCATCGCCCTCTCCAGCGAAGACCCCTTCCTGACGGCCTTTCAGCTCAGCTGGGAGCTCCAGGAGCTCAGCAAGGTGGAGAATGAATTCAAGTCCGAGTATGAAGAGCTTTCCCAGCAATGCAAGCTGTTCGCCAAAGATCTGCTCGACCAAACACGTAGCTCAAGAGAGCTCGAGTTGATTCTGAACTACAAGGACAATATGAATCTCCTAGAGGATGAAGGGAATAATGATCTTGCCAGGCTGAAACTGGCTATCAAGTATCACCAGAAAGAGGTGAGTTTTGTGCTCTTCAAATGTCCGCATTGGACAACAAGAACTTTGAAAGCAATCCACAACTACTTCAAGATCATTAGCTCTCAACATACAGCACTCAAGCATATTACAAAGGTTCATTATTACAAACACAGGTGTTTATAGTTGTTTGTTTCAGTAGTCAGGGAGTGTGCTTGGACGGCTGCCCTGTTGATTTGGCAATTTGGTGTATTTTGCATGTTGTGGATAATATATTTCAGGTGGTGTTGTTTTTCTATTTAGTAAATTTCGGTCTTTAAAACTGAGTAGAATATTTTCACCCCAAGAAGGTAGGTTGTGTTTATATTCCCTCTAGGGCAGTGGCTTCCAAACATGTTCCTGGAATTATTATTATTATTATGAGCAGATGAATTGAGCAGACATGCAAAATGAGCAGTGTGTGCGTCCAGGAACGTAATTGGGAACCACTGCTCTAGAGGGATGCTGCCGAGTGGCTGCAATATTATATGGATCTATGTTGCCCCCTTCTGTGCACATTAAACATTACAAGCTCTTTCTGTTTGAAAGGTAGAAGGAAATTTCTTCTTATGCAGTAGAGGCTTCTATGTGATATACATCAACTTGCAGGCTTTTACTTTTAGAGAAAGAAGTGATGCTTAATGTAAGCTGAGGAAGATGTTGCCTTTATTCACCTGTGGCATCTGTATGTAAATTAACAGAAGCACATCAGGATCTTATTATTCCATATCTGTGTCACTGAAATTCCTCTGGAAGATCTTCCACATCACAATCAGATGACAGCAAATTAGGCTGAATGGCCAAAGTATTCAATTTAATTATTTGTCTTTCATGAATTAGAGAACCAAAAAAGGAAAATTAAACCTATAAAAAAATTCAAATGATGGTCAAGATAATTATTTATAATAATTATTATAATATAAATAATTATTTACTATAAAAAATAAATATAGTCATAAAAAATATTTTATACACTCTCAGAAAAAATGTACAAAAGCTGTCATTGGTACCTTTCTATTACCTTAAAGGTACATATTAGTATACGTAAAGTGTACATATTACCTAAAATGTACCACCCCCAGTGACAGCTTGTGGATTTTATTAAATATATAACTTTTGTAAATAATTAAATAAATAAAATACATCTTTATATTTGTTAAATTTAATTTAATTACAAACTATATGTAGTATTAAAATTATATATTATATACAGTATAATACGTGCGTGTTTTATTTCATGAATCATTAACAACAACAAAAAACATTCTGCTGATTTTGCTACTACTGACATCACAAAATGTCAGTCACATGTATCCATGTTTAATTCACACAAGTCAATATTTGGCTTGCAGCATTCCATGTGCAGCCCAGATGGTTTTACAAATGGTGCAGAAAAGCTCTCATGCAACATCCATATAGGGATTTAAATCATTTAGATATGATGAGAACCAGATAGAGCAGCCTGAGAGAAAAGAACAGTGTGTTACAAATCAAAAAATTAAGTAAAAATGTTCTCTTTTACACTTTTTATATAAAACAAACCGAGGTTTGGCTTGATTTTACAATGCTTTACAAACTTTTCCCGGATATTTTATGTGTGAATTATTATTTGCCAAAAGAAAAATTAACATTCATTGAAACAACTAATCATATACAATACTGTTCAAAAGTATGGGGTCGGTAAGATGTTTTCAAAAGAAGTCTCTAATCCTCACCAAGACTGAATTTATTTAATTAAATATACAGTAAAAACACTCATATTGTCAGATATTATTGGGGCCAAGCACCAAAGGTGTGAAGGCACCTACTGTATCGGTTAGTCTTCTTCTTTTTCTTCTTACTCTGTTCTTTAGTCTATGGCAGCCCATAGAACCATATGGTAAAAAGTTGTGAAATTTGTCACACCGATAGAGGACAGTCTCAACATTAACCACAGCCAATTTGGAGTCTCTAATTCAAACCATCTAGTGCACCTAATGTCTGAAATTACATGTATGTTTATGCTAATATCTTCTAAACTGTAAGGTTTAGAAGCAAAATCTTATTTTCCTCATTCCTTGGCTCATGCCAAGTCAAATGCATACAATAATTCAAATTTTTGTGGGTCAAGATTTTTCACCATTTTGAACTTGTCCTCAGATAATCTTCAGACCACACTGGCAAAAACTTATCAAAAAAATTTTGATAAATACAACTGTTCTTGAGTATTGCATGAACGAATTTGAACTTGAAATTTGAATTTGAAAAAAATCATAAAAATGGTCTCTTCTGATTCCCACATTTCTCATATTGGCCATTTAGGTTGTTGGCCATTTTGAACTTTGAGCAACATGTTATCAAAAGCTTTTTGATAGACCAAATGGTTCTTGAATAACTTAAAGGGGTCATATGATGCGATTTCAATTTTTCCTTTCTCTTTGGAGTGTTACAAGCTCTTGGTGCATAAAGAAGATCTGTAAAGTTGCAAAGACTAAAGTCTAAAATCCAAAGAGATATTCTTTATAAAAGTTAAGAGTCAACCACGCCTACCTAAAACGGCTCGTTCTAACACGGCCCCACATGTCTACGTCACGATGTGGGAAGATTTGCATAACGCCGCCCAAATGTTCACGCAAAGAAAGAAGGCATAACTTTTATTCTCGCTGTAGTATTGTTGCTGCCACCATGTCGTGAAGACACTGTGTGTTTCGTTGTGAAATCGAAACTACTTTGTTTGGCCTTCCAAAGGAGGACGATATCCGCTTCGTCATGCCTAGAGCCTATAGCTGATCCATGCTGGTCGCTGAGGAAATACATCAACAACGTTTTAGCAATTTAGTGGTGTTTATTCGTTATTTTATTAGTTTTTGTTGTTTTTAAATGTGTATATAATTTTTATAAATTATATTTTATATAATATATAATGAATTGTAATTCTATTTATATATATATATATATATATATATATATAACAAATTTAATTTACTAAAAATATTAATTTCAGCAAAAATATTTGCATGGCAAGTAGAAATCTCACCTACTGACCAATTGAAAGTGCTGCAAACCAGTGGTGGGTAGCCCCGTCCAGTGTGAAATCTCATTGGTTTAAAATTGTGTACATTACACACAGACATTTTTGATTGGCTGTGATTTGCATTCAAAGCATTTGGACTTTCATTGTGGACAAACAAATTACCTGTAACTAGAAAACATATTGGGTTGTGCCTGGTTAGGACAAGATGTTAGTCTACTGTTAATTGGAAAGAGGTTGACCAGAGGTTCGAAATGATCACATACTGTAATTCTCAACACTTGTCTTTCTGCAGTGCTCTGACAACTATGGGCAGCGGGAGGCATGGGTGATGTGGCACCCCGCCTTGGTGGGTGAGGCCTTGTTTGCCATTGCTAACATATTTAGCTCCCTACGACTGATTTCACTCTTCACAGCCAACTCTCACCTGGGCCCTCTTCAGATCTCTCTCGGCAGAATGCTGCTGGACATCCTTAAATTCCTCTTCATTTACTGCCTGGTGCTACTCGCATTTGCAAATGGACTCAATCAACTGTATTTCTATTATGAAACTGATGGCAGAATTATTAACAACGTCACATGCAAGGGTATCCGCTGCTCAGAGCAGAACAATGCATTCACCACGTGAGCAATCTTAGATTGATAGGTTTAATCTCAATTTTGCTTGTTTTGCAGTAAAATAGTGATATTATATTTTTGATTGTTTTTTTCCAGCATGTTTGAGACATTACAGTCATTGTTCTGGTCCATATTTGGTCTTGTTGCCCTGCATGTGACCAATGTGGACGCCAAACATGAATTCACCGAATTTGTTGGAGCCACAATGTTTGGGACCTACAACATAATCTCTCTGGTGGTGCTTCTTAATATGCTCATTGCTATGATGAATAATTCCTATCAACATATTGCTGTAAGTGCTATAAATTAGTTATTTTTATCTTTTGGGTACATTAACTTTTTTTCAATATCAAAAGTTATGTATTTTTATATATATTAAGCTTATCACTTTTTGCCTCATTAGTTCATTTTATACCTCTTTGGTGTGACATGAATTTTTAAAGTGCAAATATTTTTTTCACTTTACTGTTTAATTGACATATTAATCTCTTCTCTTTGGTTGTTCCACAGGACCATGCTGATATTGAGTGGAAGTTTGCTAGAACTAAACTTTGGATGAGCTACTTTGAGGAGGGTGGCACACTGCCTCCTCCCTTTAACATCATTCCAAGTCCAAAATCAGCGTGGTACCTCATCAGATGGATCAAGACCCACTTCTTCAATATTAAACACAGAAAGAGAACTGAGACATTTGGATCACTTGGGGTAATAAGCCATTTGCTCTCCTTTTATAATAGTTATTCAAGTGTTTTTCTTCAACAAAAGTTGATTTTTATTGGAATGTTCATGCTGCTCTTTTTCAGACAGATGGTGAATTATATTGTCAATATCCAGAAAGAACCAAACATCTCCCAAAAAAAAAAAAAAGTCCATTGTCCATTTACTATAAGTCTTGTGAAGTCATGCGATTGCTCTGTATGATGAATAATCTTCAAAATGTTCAAATGTGTCTAAATGATTTAGTGAACAAATTGATTGGAGTTGCTGAGGTTTTCACTATCTTGTAATATAGCAAAGTAGGTGTCAAGAAAAATCTATATAATTGAGCTATTCTCTTTTTTTCTCAGATGCGAGCTGCTGAAAACGTCCGCACAAACCGCCAGTACCAGGTAATGGTATCTCTTGCAAAGCAACTGATAATTAAATCTGTCTACAAAGTACACTTTACATCAGATCACCAGATGAAAGGTTAAAGCTCACCACAATCTCTTATTTCACAATCTCATTTTTACAGTGTAAATCAACTCACGTCCTTCTGAATTTAGACATTAATCTCCTCTTCAAATACACTTTGACTATTCTGAAAGACTCTGTGGGCTGCTTGTTTGGTCTAATCTTTTCCCGGTTCATAATCAAATGAATTACATTTTTTTAGGAGGTACTTAGAAACCTGGTTAAGCGGTATGTGGCAGCAATGATTAGGGATGGCAAAAAAGAAGAGGGATTAACTGAGGAGAACTTTAAGGTAAAGTGTACTTTTTATTTTTTATTTTTTTTGATAGTAAGGGACAACTTACAGTCAATCAATCATTATCACAATATAACCCTTGATAAGGTTTTGTAGCCAGTACATTGTGTCACTTAATATCAGTTTTATTTTAATAATATTTACATAATATTATAGTACTTGATAATAATTTGAATTAACTTTTTTTACATTTTATGTTTTCACTTTAGTTTAACATTTAGTCATTTTGTTATGTGCTTTTGTCCATTTTATAATTATTTTTATTTATAAGATTTCTTTTAGCTTTAATTTATTTTTATTTCTTTAATATTTTATTACTTTTAGCTTTAGTAATTTTAGTCCTTCATCTTAAACTTATTTCAGCTGTTGCCAAGCCAAAACGTATAATTTCCATTTCAACATTTTCTACTATTTATATTTTATTCAGCTTATTATATATTATTTTTATATAGCTTTATTTCAATTAACACCAATTATTTTCTAAGTTTTAGTTTACAATAAGAACACTGCTTATTACACAGCTACTTATCAAAGAAAAACAAGAGTTAATACATAAAGATACATAAAGACAAATAAGTAAGTAAATGATTAAAAAAACAACTCCAAATGAATATTTATCTGTGAATTTATATATATATATATATATACAGTATATACATTACAGTTTACTGAACAATGTGTGATTACTATTACCATAGGAACTTAAACAGGACATCTCAAGCTTCCGTTACGAGGTGATGGGAATGATGAAGGGCAATAAGATTGGTGTGTCAAACTCAAAAGGGAACACAGGAGCTTCAAACCTAGTGTATCCTGATAACCCTCTGAAGTGCAATTCAACTTCAGCTGGAAGTCAACTAAAAGGCAAGCTGAGACTGCAGAATGTCGCCACCTCTGTGATCCAGCAGGGTGGACCCAAAGCCAACGCCTGTAAGCCTGGCGGCTTAAGCGTCCTAGTGGATGGTTTCATCTCAAAAAATACTGTTAGCAATCAAATGAACTGCAAAGGGCCAAACAACCCAGGAGAGATTTACTCTGTGTCAGAAGAAGCTGGTGAATCTGAGAGCGAAGAACAGGATGATGGCAAACAGGGAGAAAACGGGAACCAAAACAATGAATCAGAGAAGGACAGAGTGAATAAGACTTTGCAAGAGGATGATAAAATGTTATATATGCGTTATATGTGTAATGAAGAAATGAATGAGGAAAGGGAATATGATGGAAGCAGATTATAACTGCATTCACAGTCTCTGAATGCTGCAAAACAAAGAGAAAGATGTCGTTCTCCTGAACTCTGGCTCTATCCCAGAAGCAGCTGTGGTGACGGTCCAGTGCAGGGCACTGCGTCTGTACGATCCGAAAATCAAGTGTTGTTCTAGAGTCTCAGGGATGAATGCCAATTTTAGGAGAATATGGGGTCCAACGTAGAGGTCTGCAGATGCGTACTTTTGCGCTGCGGGATTAAATTCCCGAATAAAACGCAGTAGTGGTCGGTAACTCTGCTGTAATTTGAACGGGAGCTGGCGGTCCAACAATGTCCCGTTCCCGACGTCCATTCAGAACAGCATATCTGCCCTTTATTCTTATTGACCACCGGTACAGCCTGCACTCGGACTGTTATGCACGCGCTGCACGCATGCTTTCTGCGTCACACGTTTTATTTGCGGGGTCTGTGCACAGCATGTGCATAACGATGCTCAGAGCAGGCTGTACGGTGGTAAATATATGGCCCTCAGACAGAACAGGCAGGTTGTCGATGAGTGACAGAGCAGAAAAAGGATGAAGCAAAGTGTGGATGCGCTGTCCTTGAAGGACATTCAACTCAGTTTTGTTTATATTTTGCTTAACCTGTATTTTTAAATGACAGATGTTGTATTTATTTATTTTTCTCCGCGACACTTTTCCTACTGTGTTAACAGAAACATGTCAAATTAATTTAGTATTTTGACAAGAGAATAAAAATAGCTATTAGGCTATTTTTGTACAACCTACATTTTCTTTTTTTTTTCTCTCTGCGACACTTTTTCCTATTGTGTTGTAAATGTTAAACGAATTGTATCCTGACAAGACAAATGAAAACAAGAAATACAATTTTTGCACAACATTTTTATTTTCTCTTACACTTTTTCCTACTGTGTTGCACAAAATATTAAACAAATTTTGTTTCTTAAGATAATTCATATAAATTCAAGTCAAAGTCAATAAATGCAAGAATAAACGAATAAAATAACATACAATTTTGTGCAGACTACAATTTTATTTGTTAGCCTATCACTCTTTCGTTCAGTAGCGGAAATTTAAATGTGAGATTCTGGAAACGAGATCTAAATTTAGTGGGAACGGTCGGGTCGGGAAGAAAATTATTCTAAGCGGACAGCGGGTGAACAAAGAGTGAATATATAGCGGGAGCGGGTGGGTGCGGAATATAACCTTGCGGGAGCGGGACTAAAAAAATAGTTCTGCGCAGACCTCTAGTCCAACGTTGTCATTCACAGTGATTTACACTATCAAGTGTGTAAATGCTCCTGTAGTTTATCGCTGCTCTGCTCTCCTTTCTGCTGAATCATATATAAAGGAGCAATAGCCGACCCCTTGCTAGACCCTTTCAGTCTGCCTTACTCTGTTCGATTTAGCATTTTATGCTATCTGTGGTTTCAGCGTAAGAGATCATTAATGTCATGCAACCTAATATCTTTAATAATGGTTACTATGCAAATATTTACAACTCTTTAAACCTTTTAGTTATGTTTTGCATTGAGCATGAGGCAGTCGTTTAAGAAAAGGAACCGGTTGAAGGGTGTCTTTTTTATAAACATGGATTTAAGTCCAAAGTAAACACTACATATCATAAAGTCAATATGGTACTGTGTAATCATGACTGTTTCATCCTCCTTCACATTTGTATTCATAATAATGAACATGGAGAACACGGTATTATACAGTTTGCACAGCATCAGTACATAGTCATTTATGCTTCTATATGTCTTATTCCATCGATCCTCATTGTTTCCATAACAGATTATTGCCTCGTATTAAAGATCATGAATTAATGCACAAATATAAATATATGCTGTACTATGACTCAGTATTATTGTGATCTTGGTTTTTATCCAAATGTATTTTAGAAATCAGAGAGATTTAAAGGGGTCATATGTAGGGCTGGCTCGATACCACTTTTTCAGAACCGATACCGATACCAAAAATTCTGAGTATCTGCCGATACCGATATCCATCCGATACCAGCGCAGTTTTTTAAAATCAGTGTAGAAGTTCTATACCTCAATGTGTAGGTCGATCATCACTCTTTTGTATGTTATACACAATATACTAAATATAGACAGCTTCATTATAAAGAAAAATAACAAACAAAAATATATAATCATAATCTATGACAAATACTATTATAAACTAGGTTAATGGATAATTCAGTAGCAAAAGTTACTCTAGAAAAATCATGAGTGCACAATAATTTGATAAAATCTTTAAGTTTTAGTGAAAAAAAAACATTATTTAGTGGGTAACAAATAAAAGTTAATAAGTGTAGGACTAAATCTGGTAAGCCTACACATTGCTCTTTGTATGGTTGTAAAATACATTCATGAAAAACAAGTAATATATTTATATATAAATATATACTATAGTAGTCAACATTTGAAGTGGATCAAAACCTTTCATCAAAGTTGTCCTAAAACCAAAACAATACCCGTTCTTGTCTTAGGACAACTTTGATTAACTTTTTTGATCCACTTCAAATGTTTTAGGACGTATGCCAATTACTTTTTTAAGCTATGGGTTTACAAGACTACTGTATAAATTAAAAGACATTTCTTTTAAATGTATTTTTGGGTGAATCATCTATTAACTCGTTAACACGTATTGCCCAGACCCACAGAAGAGGTTTTTAAACAAACAGGCAACCACAGCGACAAAAAAAAATAGAAAATAAAAATATTTCACAATAGGCCTACATTGTGCTCGGTAATATAATAATAAGGGTTTAGATCTTACCTAGTGTAGATTCGCATGCTGTCGTCATTCTTGAAGTGGCGCCTGCAGACTGTAGTATCAGAAGTGATGTTAAAATCCTTACATCTACTACTCTGAATCAACTTATTGCGAGTTAATTCATCCAGGGGAGAAGTGTGAAAAACCTTTTGAGAAGCTTCACAAAATGGGACACAGTAATAGCGGGACAAACCACCCTCACAGATGTTTATGGAACTCTTCATTAAATAATTATATTACTGTGGTATACTTAATTTGTTATATTATAGCAATATGTATAAATAAATGTATAAATATTATTTTATAATCATCGTTCATTGACAAAAGATTGCGGCTGGTAATGCACTCACGCTATGGCTGAGTACAGACCGGAACCTTTTATGCGCCCTGAGATTTCACAGGAAATACGTAGGCTGCGTGCCGTGCATAGAGTCCATTGCCCATTTCTGCAGACCAACTGCCAAAGCCACTAGAAGGCAAGCCTGCAACCATTAGCCGAAAAAGCGTAACGGCTAAAGCTAACGCTTCCGGTCTGGCAGTACGTGGGAAAGGAGACCAGAGGTCGTTTTTTTTAATGGATGTCAATGGAGGAGAGGCTTCACTACGCTGAATAAACAGCTTTTTAGAGGAAACGGCTGATCACTTAATGAATCGACAGCCTATCTGCTAATCTTCAACATGTTTTACACTAAACAATACTTTTGGATTTAACTATTTTTTGAGTTTACCACGAAAAAAATGCTGTTTTATTAGAGAAGTCCCTGACTTTTTGCGACAGGTGTGATTCAGCTTACGGTACTTCTCATTCATTCCTATGGGATCCGTAAACGGCGACTGAGTGTAGCACAAATGAAAATCAATGATGTCAAGGCTGTAATGTGATTGATTATTAAGGGACACGTGATCAAAGTTAGCCGTTATGCTTTCTCCAATAGTAAGTTGCCTCGTTTATAATGGATTTGAATGTTTTTGTCTCGTCGCTCCGGGACACGATATGTTATGTCCCTTACCATTCGGGAGCATTTCCGTTGTGTTGTGGCTTAATGTCGTTGTGTTGTGTGCTTATGTTTGCTTTTTTTAACGTCGTTGTGTTGTGAGCTGATGTTTGCTTTTTTAATTGCGTTGTGCTGTGCACTACTGGTCCACCGTAGATACCCGATCCGGCAGAAAATGCCAGTATCGGAGCGATACCGATACTGAATATCGGATCGGCACACCCCTAGTCATATGATGCGATTTCAAGTTTTCGTTTCTCTTTGGAGTGTTACAAGCTGTTCGTGAATAGATAAGATCCCTAAAGTTGCAAAGACTAAAGTCTCAAACCCAAAGAGATATTCTTTATAAAAGTTAAGACTGGTCCACGCCCTCCTAAAACGCCTAATTTAAACACGCCCCCACATGTCTA
>NW_015655597.1:867580-870187 GCF_001515625.1 Sinocyclocheilus rhinocerous | reverse complement strand
GCTTTTCAGACCGATGAGTTTTGTAAAAATCGAGAAAGGCGGGAAAGGCGGGGCATAAAGGAGAAACAATAATGTACAGTAAGTGGAAAATAATGTGTTTTTTTAACCTTTTTAACCTTTTAACCGCATAAATACATTTCATTACACCAAATACACAAAATAATGTTCTTTTTAGCAACATCATATGACCCCTTTAATACATAATTTGACCACTAAAAAGATATATGACTAACATTAATTATGTGTAATGTTATACAATTATTAATTTTTATAGTGTGATACTATGAAAAGGTGGGCACAGATTAACACGATACATTTGTGGGATGAACTGATAAGTGGGATAGATTGTTCTTTATTAAAAAGACCATGGATTCCATAATGAAATTTCTGTTTATAATGAACTATTTCCATAACCCGAGGGGGGAAAAAATCTCACATTGCATTTAAACAGCACAATGAGAGCTTAAAGTGAAAAAAGTTATATTAGATTTCATATAAATTCTGTTGTGATTCATTTTATATTGACCCATGGCATGCCATATTTTAACCAGCAACAGGTTATCTACTGTACTGATGTAAATGGAGGATCTGTAATGGTTTTAAATAGGCTCAGACTCCTGCAGTGCTGCACAGTTTGATGGGGTGGGAATGTTAACCTGTGGGCAGATTTCGTCATCTAATTTGATTCACATTCTCCATCCTTCACCAGGATACAAAGGCCTATCTATAATTTATTTGAATTAGCACCCTAGAGAATCCAGTGTGCAGCTCAAGGGCACTTGAATGAAGTTTAATACAGCATTGAGTCATTTGCACTGCAGCAAGGGGCAATGCACTGACACAATATGCTTTGTGCATGCTAAAATCCAGAACTACTGAGCTGACCTCAGGGATTTTCAACAGTTACATCACTGAAGAGGCATTGTTTGCACGTTCCACGCTGTTGGCTGTCAGTCTGTGCATGAGTGGTGAGGATTTTGTAACAGTTTCTGCAGCAGTAGGTGGCAATAAGTGACTTAGTGAGTCATTGAATCATTCACTCAAATGATTCATTCAAAAACAGGATGGATTCATTTAAGAACCAAACACCACTACTGTGTGTTGCTCAGGGACATGCAACATCTGATTCTGCTTTGATGTCCTTTAGAACTATTTTCAGTGGCGTCTCAATATTTTTGGACCCAAATTTGGCAATGATCCAAATAATCTAAATTATAAAATTTAATAGAGCTATGTGCTACAACTTATCAAAGTCACTGTGTCTATTCTGTTTGTGTGTGTTGCACACTGTAAATCGCTATTGGTAAGGAATATACTTAACATGACTGTAATCAATAGCTTCTAAAACATAATCTAAATTACACTGTATAGACCTTTGTTCAGCCAGTAAGTCCTTTCTCCCTTTGCACTGGTAAATTTTATTATTGTAAGTGCATTTCTCACAAATGTTGGAAAATCAAAAGTTAGTACACAACTGTTTATTGACCCTAGTGAACTATTGCTTTGGACTTTGTTTAATGTGCAGCAAAATACAGGTATGAACATCTTACAGACACACCTGTTTGGCACTTCCCTTAAACACAAAACCAGGAAACTAGTGTGGTACGTGTTGTCAAGCCGTCATCATCAACATGTACTGAAATGGCAGAAGCTAATATTTCTGTGAGCCGGGAACAGTTCAGCTGTTCGATCTGTTTAGATCTACTGAACGATCCAGTGACCATCCCCTGTGGACACAGTTACTGTATGAACTGTATTAGACGCCACTGGGATGAAAATGCTTGTGGGAGAGAATACAGCTGTCCTCAGTGCAGACAGACCTTCACTCCAAGACCTGTATTAGGGAAAAATGTGGAGGTTGCTGAAATGGTGGAGAAACTTAGGAGGACAGGACTCCAGACCACTCCCCAGCCTGCTCGAGTTTCTCACACTGAAGCTGGACCTGGAGATGTGAAGTGTGATGTCTGTACGGGCAGAAAATATAAAGCCATCAAATCTTGTCTGTTGTGTCTGAACTCTTTCTGTCAAATTCACTTTCAACAACATGAGAATGCCTTTGAAAGTGAGAGACACTGTTTGATTGATGCCACTGAGCAACTCCAGGAGATGATCTGTCCAATACACAATGAGCTTTTGGAGATTTTCTGTCATACTGACCAGATGAGTATTTGTATGCGGTGTACGATGGATAACCACAAAAATCATGATGTGACATCAGGAACAGAGAGAATTAATCAGGTATGAATTAGAAACATGTAATGCAAATGCCTGGCCATCGCATGCATGTTGCTTTCGGTTTTGAATTGCTTGCCAACCCATTTCAACAAAGTTGATCCATTAATGTGTAAAGTATGATTATGGCTTGCAAACCGTTCATTACAAATGTTTTGCCTTTTGTAATAATAGGCCTATGCATTTTTACATTTACAAAAATCTAAAAGATACAGTTAACAGATCTTAGTCAGGTTATCACCATATTTAATTTTTGACAGGAATGAAAACGAGGCTGTAGGGAAAAGAAGTACAGTGTTCAATGGAGTGTACTGCTGTTTAACAATATGCCAATTGTTCAGCTGACGAAACGTCTTTCCGGAAAGAAAAAAAAAA
>NW_015655597.1:841951-862513 GCF_001515625.1 Sinocyclocheilus rhinocerous | reverse complement strand
GTTGTGAAAGCGAAATTACTTTGTTTGGCCTTCCAAAAATGGACACGACTAGAAATCAGTGGTTAAGTTGTATTTACAACACTGTTCCAGAACAGTTCAACCCAAATATTCAGATGTGTGCAGTGCATTTTATGGAGGACTGTTTCCTGATCCTGGGAGAGTAGACTATAATGCCGGCTGTTCTGACTCACAGACTGTAAGTACGTTTTTTATATTTAAAGAATTTGCCACTGACGATTCAAACGCGAGTTCTGAGCAATGTGCTTGTTGTTTGTCATTTCTCCGATCACAGATGCAGACATGTTTACACGGCGCGATGCAATGCAACGTGTAAAAAGACAGTATAAATCATTATTATCCGTAATTATGTCCCCACTGGATGCAACAAATGCCTCGTTTATAATGGATTTGAATGTTTTTGTCTCGTCGCTCCGGGACACGATATGTTATGTCCCTTACCATATCACAATATGGTAAGGGATGTAACATTTCCGTCACACGCTTGAGGTATTCGGCCAATCACAACGCACTGGATAGCTGGCCAATCAGAGCACACCTCGCTTTTCAGAACGATGAGCTTTGTAAAAATTGACGCGTTTCAGAAAGGCGGGGCATAAAGGAGAAACAATAATGTACAGTAAGTGGAAAATAATGTGTTTTTTTAACCTTTTTAACCTTTTAACCGCATAAATACATTTCATTACACCAAATACACAAAATAATGTTCTTTTTAGCAACATCATATGACCCCTTTAATACATAATTTGACCACTAAAAAGATATATGACTAACATTAATTATGTGTAATGTTATACAATTATTAATTTTTATAGTGTGATACTATGAAAAGGTGGGCACAGATTAACACGATACATTTGTGGGATGAACTGATAAGTGGGATAGATTGTTCTTTATTAAAAAGACCATGGATTCCATAATGAAATTTCTGTTTATAATGAACTATTTCCATAACCCGAGGGGGGAAAAAATCTCACATTGCATTTAAACAGCACAATGAGAGCTTAAAGTGAAAAAAGTTATATTAGATTTCATATAAATTCTGTTGTGATTCATTTTATATTGACCCATGGCATGCCATATTTTAACCAGCAACAGGTTATCTACTGTACTGATGTAAATGGAGGATCTGTAATGGTTTTAAATAGGCTCAGACTCCTGCAGTGCTGCACAGTTTGATGGGGTGGGAATGTTAACCTGTGGGCAGATTTCGTCATCTAATTTGATTCACATTCTCCATCCTTCACCAGGATACAAAGGCCTATCTATAATTTATTTGAATTAGCACCCTAGAGAATCCAGTGTGCAGCTCAAGGGCACTTGAATGAAGTTTAATACAGCATTGAGTCATTTGCACTGCAGCAAGGGGCAATGCACTGACACAATATGCTTTGTGCATGCTAAAATCCAGAACTACTGAGCTGACCTCAGGGATTTTCAACAGTTACATCACTGAAGAGGCATTGTTTGCACGTTCCACGCTGTTGGCTGTCAGTCTGTGCATGAGTGGTGAGGATTTTGTAACAGTTTCTGCAGCAGTAGGTGGCAATAAGTGACTTAGTGAGTCATTGAATCATTCACTCAAATGATTCATTCAAAAACAGGATGGATTCATTTAAGAACCAAACACCACTACTGTGTGTTGCTCAGGGACATGCAACATCTGATTCTGCTTTGATGTCCTTTAGAACTATTTTCAGTGGCGTCTCAATATTTTTGGACCCAAATTTGGCAATGATCCAAATAATCTAAATTATAAAATTTAATAGAGCTATGTGCTACAACTTATCAAAGTCACTGTGTCTATTCTGTTTGTGTGTGTTGCACACTGTAAATCGCTATTGGTAAGGAATATACTTAACATGACTGTAATCAATAGCTTCTAAAACATAATCTAAATTACACTGTATAGACCTTTGTTCAGCCAGTAAGTCCTTTCTCCCTTTGCACTGGTAAATTTTATTATTGTAAGTGCATTTCTCACAAATGTTGGAAAATCAAAAGTTAGTACACAACTGTTTATTGACCCTAGTGAACTATTGCTTTGGACTTTGTTTAATGTGCAGCAAAATACAGGTATGAACATCTTACAGACACACCTGTTTGGCACTTCCCTTAAACACAAAACCAGGAAACTAGTGTGGTACGTGTTGTCAAGCCGTCATCATCAACATGTACTGAAATGGCAGAAGCTAATATTTCTGTGAGCCGGGAACAGTTCAGCTGTTCGATCTGTTTAGATCTACTGAACGATCCAGTGACCATCCCCTGTGGACACAGTTACTGTATGAACTGTATTAGACGCCACTGGGATGAAAATGCTTGTGGGAGAGAATACAGCTGTCCTCAGTGCAGACAGACCTTCACTCCAAGACCTGTATTAGGGAAAAATGTGGAGGTTGCTGAAATGGTGGAGAAACTTAGGAGGACAGGACTCCAGACCACTCCCCAGCCTGCTCGAGTTTCTCACACTGAAGCTGGACCTGGAGATGTGAAGTGTGATGTCTGTACGGGCAGAAAATATAAAGCCATCAAATCTTGTCTGTTGTGTCTGAACTCTTTCTGTCAAATTCACTTTCAACAACATGAGAATGCCTTTGAAAGTGAGAGACACTGTTTGATTGATGCCACTGAGCAACTCCAGGAGATGATCTGTCCAATACACAATGAGCTTTTGGAGATTTTCTGTCATACTGACCAGATGAGTATTTGTATGCGGTGTACGATGGATAACCACAAAAATCATGATGTGACATCAGGAACAGAGAGAATTAATCAGGTATGAATTAGAAACATGTAATGCAAATGCCTGGCCATCGCATGCATGTTGCTTTCGGTTTTGAATTGCTTGCCAACCCATTTCAACAAAGTTGATCCATTAATGTGTAAAGTATGATTATGGCTTGCAAACCGTTCATTACAAATGTTTTGCCTTTTGTAATAATAGGCCTATGCATTTTTACATTTACAAAAATCTAAAAGATACAGTTAACAGATCTTAGTCAGGTTATCACCATATTTAATTTTTGACAGGAATGAAAACGAGGCTGTAGGGAAAAGAAGTACAGTGTTCAATGGAGTGTACTGCTGTTTAACAATATGCCAATTGTTCAGCTGACGAAACGTCTTTCCGGAAAGAAAAAAAAAACAACTTTACGTAGACAAAAACTCAGTAAAACAGTTTGAAAGTTGCGAGTTGTGAAAATTACGTGATCTAGGACCTTTATACAGTGTGTGCCATTGTAACTGTTTTAATTTTGGTGTGCATTGCAGTTGGAAACTTGGAAAAAAATTTATGGAAAAGAATACCTAGAATGCCTACTGGGATGTTTGAGTGGAGTGGGAGAGCTGGTGTGGGTGTATCATTGGCCTATCAGAGCATCTGCAGGAAGGGAAATGGGGATGAGAGTAAATTTGGATGTAATGATCAGTCTATGAGTTTGTACTGCTCCCCTTCCAAATACACATTCTGGGACAGTAACAAAATGACTAAACTATATGTAAACACTTCTAAATTGAAGACTTCTAGATTAGCAGTGGATTACAGTGCTGAATTTGTGTTCTTTTTCAGCATCTCTGACTAAATGAAACTCATCTATATAGTCCACACCACATTCACTCAGCCCATCTATCCTGGGTTTAGGGTTTATTGTGGATCATCAGTGAAACTGTGTGATCCAGTAATGAACTGTACATTATTTTAAGAAAGATGTGAGATTCAATGTGATGTTATGGTATTTCTTATTTTTCTGTCAATAAACCAAAATAAATAAATAAATAAAAAAGAGAGAGCAGACAAAGAGAGAAATGTAGATTCCAAAATAGGTGTTCTAAAAAAATATTAAGCAGCACAACTGTTTCCAACATTGATAATAAATCAGCATATTAGAATGATTTTTGAAGGATCATGTGACACTAAAGACTGGCGTAATGGCTGATGAAAATTCAGCTTTGTATCACAGAGGTAAATTATATTTAAGTATATCTAAGTTAAGTATATAAAAAAAAAACATTGTTTTAAATTGTAAAAGCATTTCAAAATATTATTTGATCAAACAAATGCAGCCTTGATGAGCATAAGAGACTTCTTAAAAAAACATTAAAAATGTTACTGATCCCAAACTTTTGAATAGCAGTGTATATAAAGAGTCAATAGTTAAACTATTTTTTAAATGTATTTCTATAGTTGTTACAGACAATGTCACCGTGTTAGCAGCATGCTAACAAACTCAAATCAATTGTGAGTAGAGACTTACAAGCACTTTGTATGATGAGCATTTGTGTGCACATTGTTGCCTATGTTTCAAATCAGATACGATGTTCCATTTCAGTTATGAAAGGCAGAAAGTGCCTTAGAAAACAACCATTATAGGATATCTGTACACACAGGACTTGGGCAAAATTTAAGCAACCTAGTGAGATGTATCTCAAGAAAGACAAAATGTATATTACATTAAAGAATAATAAATCAAGTTCTGGGAAAGTCATTTTGTGTGTCTTTCTAAAACTTTTAAATTGATTCCAGGTCCCTTCTACATGACCTATAACATCAATAGCATTTGCAAATAACCAAAGAACACTCACAGCTAAGATATTTTTCACTCTTTCGTTTTCAAAGTGATTATTTTTCTACAGATTACATCAAGTGGTGACAATTAAGTCCGTATCAAGTGTGCCACACAAGTCCTGAAAAGTAAAGTATTTTGATTGCTATCTGGTGGCTGGCTGAAGTATAGGTCATAAACTCCTCTCTCTCCATGTAAATGAATGGGACATATGCAAAAAATTTCAAATTACGCTTCAAATTCATTTATAAAATTAAACTTATTGTTCTTGTAATGTTGCATACATTTAGCTCATGACAGCTGTTCTTTTAATTCAAGTTATAATTCTGATACAATACTTACATTGCAGAATTAAAGCTAGAATAGGCAGTTTCTGCGCTACTAGTGTCGCCTAGCAGAACTACAAAAATAAAGCATGTTTTCAACCTTTGCAAATGCCCCCTTTCGCGCATCTCCCTCATCTCAAACATCACAAACACAGCTCTTACATATTTTTAGATGAAAAAACAGGCTGTAAAAAGATCAAATTAATAAATTATTATGACTTATTTAAAGATTTGTTTTATTTGTGAATTAATGCAAACAATTTGTAAAAATATACAGTATGTGCTGCTTATAGACACCAGATAGATAATGATTCATGCAACAGATGGTCATTTTCACAAAACAGATAAATATAATTAAAAACACAGAGAAATACAAACACTGATGAGTGTTTGTAAAAAAGTGCCGAAACCAGTCAAGTACAGTACCTCTAATACCAATGCAGTGCTCCAAGTGAGACAGCAGAATACCATGGTCAAAATTTGATTTGTTTCGAAAAAGTGGTTCGGAGCGCGTATCAAACTGCCAAAGTCAAGTGATTTCAGTAAAAGAGGCTTCGTTACGTCATAACTGTTTCAAAACGTTTCGAAATTTCAGTAGTTTGCCGACAGGGGGCGATGATCTCTGTGAACCCGTGAATCATGTCAGTTCAATAAGCTCTCCCTCTAGCGGTGAACCACTGAACCAAAAACTTTTTGTTTTTATACGATCTGATCAGTTTGATCAATCAATTTGTAGACATTCTTAACGAGACATTTGTGTAATTAAAAGGATGGGAAGTAGTTAATAGTCTATTATTGTCCTGTTTGGACAATCCCTGCAAATTAATATGAAATATAAAAAAACACATATTATACAGACACTTCTTATTTAATGGTATGTATTATACTTTAAAGGGGTCATATGATGTTGCTAAAAAGAACATTATTTGGTGTATTTGGTGTAATGAAATGTGTTTATGCGGTTTAAGGTTAAAAAAACACATTATTTTCCACATACTGTACATTATTGTTTCTCCTCTATGCCCCGCCTTTTTGAAACGCGTCGATTTTTACAAAGCTCATCGGTCTGAAAAGCGAGGTGTGCTGTGATTGGCCAGCTATCCAGTGCGTTGTGATTGGCCGAATACCTCAAGCGTGTGACGGAAATGTTATGTCCCTTACCATATTGTGATGCCGTGTCCCGACCAGACAAAACCAATAAAACCCATTACAAATGAGGCATTTGTTGCATCCAGTGGGGACATAATTACGGATTATAATGTTATAATTATAATCCATAATATAATTATAATATTATACTGTCTTATACTGTCTTTTTACGCGCTGCTTTGCATCGCGCCGCGTAAACATAAAACCATGTCTGCATTTGTGATCGGAGAAATGATAAACAACAAGCGCTACTTTACACTGCCCAAAACTGGCATTTGAATCGTCTGTGGCAAAAATCTTCCCACATAGTGAGGTAGATATGTGGGGGCGTGTTAGAACGAGCCGTTTTAGGAGGGCGTGGTTGACTCTTAACTTTTATAAAGAATATCTCTTTGGATTTGAGACTTTAGTCTTTGCAATTTTACAGATCTTCTTTATGCACCAAGAGCTTGTAACACTCCAAAGAGAAAGAAAAAATTTAAATCGCATCATATGACCCCTTTAAATAAAACCCATTTGCAATGGGTTTGTAAAAGCTGTTTTTATTCCTGTTTTGGCCTGAGTTTTTGTTGCATTTTCACAGTTTTGAGCAGCAGGCGTCACCAGCGTGTGGTGTTTCGAGCGCTTCGAAACAGTGAATCATTTTGCGAAGCAATTGGTTCAATTGATTCGAAGCTTCGAAAAGGTTCGTTTCTCCCATCACTAGCCAATTAGCAACACTTTTAGATTGAAGTTTAGCTTACCTGTCGAGAAGAAACTCCGCAAGTTCGTCGTTCATTTGAAACTAGTGATGGGACGATTGATACCGAGGCTCCGATGCTCCGACGCAGTTTTCAAAGCACTATTGTATCACACACTGTGCCGATGCTTGTATCGAAATGACAATACCACGTGATTGATGACGTTTGAAGCTTCGAACGTCATGCAGTATCGGAAGGACGGGACAGCTGGTTTGAAAAAAATCAGTGCTTCGCATGACTCTTGTGTTTGACTTACATTGACTTGGTTGTGTGTGTGTGTGTGTGTGCACACTTATTTGGGATTCAGTAGAATAGTTTAGAATAACCTCAACACCAGACAGAAACTGAATGCACGTCACACCTCTATTGCATTTTATCCTGTTTTTTTACAGTCTATGATTTTATCATGTTCTAGCTGGGGTCTCAGCTCACCCAAAATATTTTTGCTACTACTCACGTCAATTATTAATTATAATCACACACTTGTATATTCTATATTATTGATCAATATGTGAATCCATTGACCGGACTACGCATGACACGAGTTGGCACAGATTAAAAACTTTTTCAAACCATCCTGTTCTGCGATGTTTCGTTAGATAGGCTGGAGAAACCGAGTCTGACCACCAGATGTCGCTAATGCGCACTGTGTTAAAAAGCTTCGAGTAATGAATTTACGAAATGTATGAAAGTTTTTCGGCACAATTTGATGAACGCCTCAAACGGTTCAGAAAGCCTCGGTTTCCCATCACTATTTGAAACCCAACATTGCATCAAATTCCTCCATCTTGTAAAAATACTGTCAGTGTTCACCCTTGTTTTAGCCTCTTGTCTCTCTCTCACTGTATTTTGGCAAGTCTTCAAATTTAGCTTGAACTTCTTTAGCAGAAACTGAATTTCTTTTTCCACATTGGCTAAACACCCTCTGGCTCAGCCTGGCCTGCTACAGTAGCCACGCCCCAAACTCGCTATTGGCTGCGCAGAGGTATGCAAATACATACGTTGACAGGCAGGTAGGACATCCTATCATTGCATTTGGTCCTGAGCCTTACACAGAAGATATATATATATATATATATATTATTTAGACTACTTTAAAGATACAATAGGAGATCTTGGAAAATGCTAACTTTAGCCTGATAGCACTGAAAGCGAACTTCCCACCCTTCCTGCAATCGCCGTCCAAAGCCACGCCCCCTGAACGCATTTACACTCACAGACCAGAGACAACATTACTACAATAGGCTACATCAGGTTCCCAATTCCAGCCCATGTTCCGAAGTGAAGTAAACTTGACGAAAACTTTAAAGCAGCACTATGTAAATTTTGGCTACTTCTCTAAGTTTATGTCTATGGCGATTCACGCAGTTATGTGTTACTCCGCAGCGGTGACGACCGGACCAGGCTACAATAGCCCAAATATAAGTACTTATTATAAGTGTACCGTAGTGATTCGGAATAAGACAAAAACGCGGTTTGGAAGAGGAATTCATGATGTACTCGCTCATTATATACATTTTGCAAATTTTGAACACAGAAAAAGTTACATAGTGCTGCTTTAAGGGACTTAATGATAAAACCCTTTACTCTCTTTACCATTAAAGTACGCTGATCTGCAGCAAAATGCAATTAATTTTTGTCATTTGTGTACTGCTAGGACTCCACCACTAGGGGTAGATGCTCACACAGGGTTAAAACAGACATAAATTAATGATCACAGTTTGTAAACCTGTGTTTTCTGACACTAATTCAGATCCCTTCCCACTATTATTCCCATCCTCAGTTCACTTTTTCCCCCACTCACCTTTCCATGCCAGACAGCATGAGATAAATGCAGATGAGATTCTTGGGAGCTTTTAAAATGTTCCTTTGACTTGTCCAAAGGCCTGCCTGAGGCCTGAACCACGAGCTCCAGCTTAAAACCGCCAGAATCCAGATACGGACAGCAGCCCGGTGATAAAGAAACTGGCAGGAGATCGAACAGTTACAGTACAATTAGACTTCATCCTTTCATCTGATTTCCCAGTATCACTCTGCAGATAATGAACAACCTTTTTCCGAGGACAAACCAACAGAGCACCTGAGAAAATGTTGGTGTAATTTAATAATAAAGCTTTGTTCTGTCAATTATAAAGATTTATACTGAGCTGTAGTGATAAAAATGTGCATAAATGAATCTAAAACATTTTGCATATAATGTGGATATTTTATATGTAATGCACCTAAACCTTTTCAGATGGTCATACCATTGTAAGACCCTCCGACTCTCTTCTTTCTGTCTCCATAATTGTAGAAGGTCCTTCTTAGGCGTGCAGGGTTCTCATGGAGGGGGCGGATCCATAGGAAGCAGGTTGATTCTCTCTCTGTATTAATCTCCGTCAGTGTGTCATTGTGTGTGTTTGAGACAGAAAGAGAAGGGGAGGGCTGCTATAAAGGCCGGTTCCCTGTTGCTCGCTCCCATTCCTTCTGTTTTTTCAGTGGGTTTGATCTGCAGGGGATACTCCAGTATGATACTCCTGTTTACAGCCACCTTTACCATCCTGGTGCTGTCCTCCCTGGACCAGGTGGAGTCTTCAGCGTATGACAAGATAGTCATGCACAGTCGCATCAGGGCTAAGAATGAAGGGTAAGGGTTGACTGTTTTAAGGGTTCACCTTTGCTGGCTGGGAACAAGGTGGTCAGTTTTGTTAACATTGTTGATGATATCAAATGTAGAATTACTTATTGAAAATCTGGGATTCAAAATGCTATTTAAACCTTTAACATTAACACAAAATTCATAAATGCATAAAATACATGAAATGATTTTGCACCATTTCTTGGTTACTAATCAAGTATGAAAATTTGTGAAATGTACTATTTGAACTTGTGTAAATCCTGATGCTTTTTTTGTCTTTCATTTAGATTCTGCAGATATGTAATATTTTTAATGAAAAAATTTATTTATCAGCTTGCAAAATGAGATTAAGTTGTATTAAAATTAAAAAAAGAGAAAATACAAAAGTAGCATTTTCACTAGGAGTCTCAAACTCCCACTGTATTATATATTAAGTTTATCTTATATACAGTATGAATCTATGTTCATTTAAATAATATATTTATAAATACAAGTATGTTGTTGCAGTTTAAAAAAACTATGTGCATGTAATTGAAACTGAAAAATTACATTTAAATATACAGTATATATATATATATATATATGTATATATCTGCATCTATCTATTTTACAATTTCAGAAATCTGTCATCAACATAATTAAACAATGCTGAATATTTTAATCTATTTGATTTATTAACCATACATTTATTTCTAAACATAAATGGACTAAATAGCAATTATCACTTTGTTCAGTCAGCTATTTAAAGCAATTTGTCAGGACTTCTACATAATCACCTGCCTAATTGAACACCCTGTCGCCTGTAAGTCTGTCATGTATGCAGTTATTAAGCATCCCTAGAGGGTTTTTTGTAATGTATATGCTCCCTCTGCTCTCTTTTCCAGGCCCAATGTGTGCGCTTTGCAGCGGGTCATGGGGACCAAGAAAAAGTACTTCAGCACATGCAGGAACTGGTACAACAAATCCATCTGTGGCAAAAAGGCGTAAGTCATCCATTGACTTTTACTCTGACCCTCTCTGCTTTAGCCAGGTTTCTGCCCATGGTCTCATTAAAGGTCACATGTCACCGTGAGACAGTGCCTATGGTTCTGAAGGTGAAGGAGGGTCATGTTGGTGATGGATTACATTGGTTAGGCTTGTTCGGTGCTGTAGGGTGTGTTCAGGGAAAGTGAATGAAGCAGAAGCATTTGAAGCTGTTTTGTACTCTTCATACAGATCTGTTTTGTTTTCTTTGTTTTGTATTAGTAATGGTTCAAGACAGTTACATTTTTGCCAAAAAAAGCTGGTCCACAACATAAATACTCCCTAGAGCAATATGATTTATGATACACAAACGTATTACACTTTGGAGCTCTTCTCCCAGCTTGCAGCAGGAAGAAACAACAGTTGTCAGCCGAGTGCATCTTACTGTACTTGTTTATGGCAGATTAACCACAGCTCATGTGCGCTGACTATGACTTGACATCTGACATCTGTTTTCTCCTCAAATGCCACACTAATTTACTGCATGTTCACTGAGAGGATGATGTAAGCGTGTTTTTGGGCTCTGTGAGACTGTGATGGAGGCCTCAGGGATTGGTGACTAATAATTGGCAGGCAAAACTTTTAAGGTTCAACTCATCCTTTCCACTGGCAGAGATCTGTTGTGTGTGAAAGAAAAGAGAAAAACCTTTGGCCTCAGGAAATGTCTGTGTTTGGTTGTGCAGGTTTTTTCTGTCATTCTCTTTTTTTTATCTTAGGCATCTCCATATGTTCGGTTTCCATGTTTTATGGGGACATTCCATAGACGTAATGGTTTTTATACTGTACAAATTTTATTTTCTATCCTCTTCTCCTAACCCTAGCCCTCACACAAAACGTTCTGCGCTTTAGATTAAAAAATAATAATAGTAATAATAAAAATACACATTTTGTATGATTTATAAGCTGTTTTCCTCATGGGACCAAAAATGTCCCCACAAGATCCAAATTTACTGGTATTACTATACTTCCCCATAATGTAGGGAATACCAGGTACACACACACTCACACACACACGTTTTCTTAGCTATCTAAATGGGGACATTACATAGACTTCTATTGTTTTTATGTACAGATAGTTATACACTTTTGAACCTAAACCCACCTCTACCCCTAACCCTACCCCTCACAGAAAACCTTCTGCATTTTTACAATTTCAAAAAACTTTGTTTACCTTATTTGTATACCAGTTTTACAAATGAGGACATCCCCAAATGGAGGTTTTGGCAATTTTGTGAGGTTTTTCTCTCTCTCTCTCTCTCTCTCACACACACACACACACACACACACAGGTTTGTTTTTGTGAATTGTGGGGACTTTCCATAGGCGTAACGGTTTTTATACTGTACAAACCATATTTTCTATTGCCCTACACCAACCCTACACCTAAACCTACCCCTTACAGGAAACATTCTGCATTTTTAGATAAAAAAAAAACTCATTCTGAATGATTTATAAGCCTTTTGAAATATGGGGACACTCAAAATGTCCTTAAAATGTCATACCCATGTCATTATACAAATTTGTGTCCTCATAAATCACATAAATCATATTTTTAATAATATTTATAATATTGTTTATTATTTACTTTATAATACTTTAGTTTTATGTTTTATCTAATGCAGTACACTCATGTATTTTAAATGTGATTGTCCAGTTGTACTATTCTATAATTAACTGTAATTTTTGGGGCCACAGTATATGTGAGACAATTTGTATGGGTGTGGTCTCAGTTCATTTGGTTGTGTGTGTGTGTGTGTGTGTGTGTTTAATCGTGCAGCAAGATGTCCAGGAACCTAAAGGACTGATTCTTCTTCATAGCTGTAGTCTTCAGACATACATTGATTTTGGAAGAGAGAAACCAAATAAAATATTCTCAGCTCCTTTTTTAAAGATTTAAATTATTTTATAACTGTTGCCTTCAGTTTAACCTTTTCACGAGAGACTTATAGAGAATTATAAAGAATTACAATGAGCCTCCTGTGAACTTTAATCAATCCCCTGTGAGATATATGATATAGCTCAATTCTCATCCTTTTTCTGTATTTCTTCCAGCATATATGGCTGCTGCCTCTCTGGTCACTGTAGGAAACATGAAATCAATTTTGAATGTGTCTACTGGGAGGTCAATAATAAAAACACGAAACACCCCTGCCTGGCGTCTCCCCCAATTCCCCCTGACTAAACTCTGGGCAGCAATAGGTCCAGAGCTGCCCAGCTTGCTGTCTCTCCTCTGGCCACATTGGGGGAAGTTTGAGTCAGGCCTCTCTCAGCGGTCCTGCTGGCTTTCTTTTTCCTTCCTTAGCTGACACTGGGAACATTGTTCAGGGTCAGGGGATGAACTCCTCCACAGCTGCAATGTGTGTGCCTCCAGACGCTATCATGATGATAAAAAAGAGCAATAGAGCGAATTTTGATCTGTGCAGTGTCAGGTGCTTGCTTCCAACCATACTGCTGTCTGACAAACAGCAGGCCTACATGGCATGATAATTCTCAAAACCACAGATCTCTCCCTAAAGCCAATGAGGAACGACATTAGTCATGGGAGAGTTACATGCACGCCATCTGCAGACAGCTGTTAGAAAGCCTCTTTGCTCGCTTTTAATGTATTAGAACAGCTTTTAGGCCAGTGGCCAACATTCAAATTAGTGTGTTTACTCTTAATAAACATCTAAAAAGATTTTAAACTAGATTTAAATGTAAATAAAATAAAAATCGTTTATACAAATTAAGATATTTAGCATGGAATGTAGATTTTGTTTTCTTTACTAGCCTATTCCCACATACTATATTTTTGGAAGAATTATGTTGTTGTTGTTTTTTACATGGCAGTTCACTTTGATATCTCAGTTGTTTCTTCTAGACATCATTGAGATTAAATGAAGAGCAAATTGAGAAATGTTGAGAATTTTTTTTTTTAACTAATTGAGTTCTTTTTTCTTTCCATGAGGAAAAGGCTCCAAATGTGTCTCCTCTCAAGTTTCAGGAGAGACCTCTACTGGACTTAGATTTGCCAAACTACAAGTCTGGCATCAAAAGTTAAGAGATTTCAGTTTAAACTCAGGAATTTGTACTTGAAAATAGGCTTTTTGTAAATTTGTCTGCTACTTTCTCATTTGTATCAGATTTTACATTCCCTAAGGAATATAATGAAAAACATCTAAAACAAAGTTGATACTTGCATGAAATGTAACTGAGACCACCTGAGCCACCTTTTGAGCAATAAACATTTTCTTCTGAGAGCACCTATCAACCTGTACGCTCATGATGTGTTCAATAAACCGCTGGAACACTTCAAATTTTTCCCCACTGCATGCCAGATATATGATACCATTACTGTTAAAAATAAACACCAATCATACTGTCAAAACCACCCAGAGGCAAGTGACCTCACATGTTTCAGACAGTATGCTTTCTCTGTCAGGGCTGGCTCAGATTTGAGTTGTTACCCTCTTATATTGTTAAATTTATGAGGATTGGCTAATGAGATAATACTGTGGAACCTGAGGTTTAGTTTCACTGTCAACATTCCAAGGAGAAATGATACAGGAATAGCCTGTTGTCTTATTCTAATAAATTGATACATTTTTGGTCATTGAATGTGTACAGAGAGGGTCTTTTGGTGTCTTTTTTCATTTAATTAAAAATAAAAAATTTGTGTTTTCTAAGTCTTAATATAATGATGGTAGATTATATATTATCTATGTATGTTTGTTACACAATATATGTATATATTGATTCCAGCAGTTTGAGACAATTCAGTTTTTAAAAACTGCAAAAATGTTGGGGAAAAACCACTAAATTAATAACAAAAGTCCAGATGGTTGAACAAATATGTTTCATGTGAAAAAGACGCATCTGAATATTTAAAAATGAACAAGACATGCTTAAATAATTAATCACGTGAGTTTTCAGGACTTAATATGAACAAAATGTCAGTTCCTTCCATTTTATATCAATGGAACAAATTTGGTAGGAATAAAATATTTTAAATTCTATAGCTACCAAAGACAGCTATCATTTCAGCGACATCATTTGAATATTAAGTTAATGATACTGTTTTAATATTTTGACTCTTTCTATGCAGGGTGGTCTTATATGAATGCTGTCCGGGTTATATGAAGTTAGATGGGAAGCATGGGTGCCCCGCAGGTCAGTATTCATTCATTCCATCAATAGAAATATTACATAGTATTTTATATTTTCTTATGAGGTTGCTAGTCTGAGTGGTTGTTAGAACATTGCTATATGCTTGCTAGAGTGTTCTGAATGGTAATTATGGTAATTTTACAGTATTTTTGCCAAGCAGCATGATTTGCGGTGTCATGATGTCTGTAGTGCGCATGCCCAAGGTTAATACATATGATTATTTTTACTGCTATATTGTTAATCATCAACAATTATCACACATTTGACTTCAGTTTAAGGTCATGCTTAGATTAAATGTCAGGTTACTCATTGGCTACGAGTTCAGTGGAGGAGAACATTAGCTTTTGTTCTCTAAACAAAATCCAGACCCAGCTGTCTGTACTTATACATGAGTTTAATGAGCCACAGCTAGTCTTGAACAAGAACTCGAGCTTCGCATCATGTGAAAGGAGCCTGAGTTTGGAATATGTGCTGTTTTGTAACTCTATACTGAATCTAAACTGTGCATGAGACTCTTTTGGTTATTTCTTTTAAATTTTGCTCCATCACCCAGTGGCTCCTATTGACACTGTGTACGGCACCCTGGATCTGGTTCAAGCCAAGATCACCCAACGATACTCCGATCAATCCAAACTGAGGGAAGAACTCGATGGAGCGGGATCTTATACAATGTTTGCACCCAATGAAGATGCCTGGGAAGAGTTAGAGCCTGTGAGTCAAATTCCCTGCCACGTTATAATTCATTCGAGCTGCAGTATTTGCATGCTATGTTTAAATCGGTGATCAAATGTGCATGTTATTATTAAGTGAAGCACTGAATGGAACTTATTAAAAAGAAAAAAATTGAGGAATATGCCGTCATGCCGTCTTCTTTCCCCAGTGCAAAGCTCTGACATTTTAGCGTTGATTCTCTATTTCCAGGCATCAAAAGCTGCCTTGGTCAGCAGTGGAAACACTGAGCTTTACAATGCACTCCACTATCACATGGTCAACAAACGTCTTCTCACCAAGGACCTGAAGAATGATATGACCCTAGAGTCCATGTATAACAAACAAGGCCTCTATATCAATCATTACTCAAATGGAGTATGTTTCTCTTTTCTTCAAATTTATTGTGTGTATGAAACAGTGTTATTTAAGTATTATTTATGTTGTTAAAGTATTTATAAATGTTTGGAATGAGCTTGTTTTAAGATATATTTAAAATTTTAATTGAATTCATGTTTTAGTCATTTTGTTTTGTGCTTTTGTCATTTTTATTATTTTTTTATTTCTATGTAGTTGAGCTAATTTATTTTTATTTCCGTTTTTGTTGCAGTAATTATATTAGTTTGGCTTAAACTTATTTTGTTTTTGTTTTACAAGATTTTAAAATTTTTGTATTTTATTTCAGATTTATTACATTAACAAAAACTATTTTTTATATTAACATTTTTATAAATTTTTTATTAAATTTTTTAATTTTAGTTTTAGTTGACAATTTCAATACTGTTTGCACCTATAAGATTGTGCCATTACTTACTCACCCTCATGTCTTTCCAAACCTGTAAGACTCTCCTTCATCTGTGGAGCACAAAAGATATTTAGATATATATAAAAAGATATATAGACCAATAGAGTCCAAAACAACATTACTTGGATACCATAAAAAACTCTTTATTTATGAATTTTTGGATGAACTATCCTCAACTACAGTTTTAAAGTCACTAAACTCTTTTTCAACAATTTTGCAGGTTGTCACTGTGAACTGTGCCAGGATCATTCACGCCAACCAGGTGGCCACTAATGGAGTTGTGCATGTCATTGATCGGATCATCAGTGTCATAAGTCAAACGATCAAGGACGTGATCGAAACCAACGATGACCTGGCTTCACTGAACGTACGTCTGATTATACCTGTGGTTTTGGAAATGAATATGACCAAAACTCTTTGGAAGCTTTCTGAATAGCCATCTATCCATCACAGATGAAAAAACATCCCTCAGCAGGGACATATGAATTCAGAGAATTATCTTGGAAAACATTTTGTTTTTGATGTCTTTTATAGACAGTTGCTTTGAGATCGGGTCTCCAGGGTCAACTGGGAGAGCCCGGACACTACACACTTTTTGCTCCAACCAACAAGGCCTTTGAAAAACTAGACAGTGATGTGCTGGAAAGACTTATGAGTGACACAACTGTACTTCAAGGTAAACATAGATCACAACCACAGAACATCATTTAGACAGTATAAAGGAAAGGATTCGTGTTGAGGTTGAAGGAGTCTTTATGCACTACAAAGATAGTAACAATACTGTTACTGTGGTTTCATCACTAAGTAAACTTCAGTGCAAAAGTTTGGGGTCTGTAAGGTTTTTTTTTTTTTTTTGCAGAGAAAATAGTTTTATTCAGCAAGTGTGCATTACATTTATCAAAAGTGACAGTAAAGGTTTTTATAATGTTTCCAAAGATTTATATTTCGGATAAATTCGGTGCTTTTGAACTATATATTAAAAAAAGAATCCTGAAAAAAAGAAATGTAAATGGTTGTGTATTTAGCAGCACAACCATTTCAACAATAATAATCAGCATATTAGAATGATTTTTAAAGGATCATGTGACACTGAAGACTGGATTAATGATGCTAAAAATTCAGCTTTGCCATCACAGGAATAAATTACATTTTAAAATATATTCAAATAGAAAGCAGTTATTTTATGTTGCAATTGGTGTGGTTAGCATAAAAGAATTCATTCAAAAACATTAAGTAAACTGGTCACAAACTTTTGAACGGCAGTGTATGCGTGCACAAAGCATGCACAGGATGAAATAATCACCTTCAAAGATTTGAAAGACTAGCAGCCTCATGTTTTTAAATAAACTCCACAAATGCAGTCCAATCCAAGAAGTGGCACATTCTCAGACAGCGGGCAAACAGCAGATCTGGCCGCAGCCACACGGAGATCCAAAACCAAGTTTGGTCAAGACCTCTAACGGTTCCTGATGGGAAATGCTTAGATGCTGAATAATACTTCATCTGATTCTGGTGAAAAAGATCGTAAGTGTTGTAACAGACAAAATCAGTTTTCCCCATGAAAAGAGAAGATGGTCTCATTACAAATCGTATCTGTGTGATCTTTTAGATGACTGATATTATCATTATAGCAAAGGCATTTAAATGTGGAGGAGACCAATATTCAAAAGCAAAGACTAGCTTTGAAGTAAACATTCAGTTCTTCTGAGGCCAATTATCTCAAGACCCGACTGATGTAAATGACGTGTGAAAAAACGCAAATCATTAGAGCAGATCAGGCATTAGTATTCTGATTTAAAGCTCTATAGCACACCGACAAAAACTGATTTTCTTGTGTATTTTTTCTACTTAAATTAGTTTTTCAGCATGCCTCAAAGACCACACAGATGTCAGCATTACATCACTTCTGGCTCTTACAGGATCTTTGGCCCTGTCCAAATGAGTCACTTGATGTGGACCTGCGGTCTCGTGGACTTTGCTCGCATGTGTACATGATGTCCACAGGACCCTAGAGCAGTGGTTCTCAACTTTTTTGACTCCAAGGATTGACTGTCCAAGACAATAATCAAAGGCCCCCCGTGTAGGCCCGGGTATTTCTGGTACTTCTACTGTAATGTAATGAAGCTTAAAGTTTCAAGAACAGTTTCAGGAAATGTTCCTCACAGTTTGTGAAAATTATATATTCATTAATCCTTCTAGAAATGGCTTCTTAAGATTTTATTAATTTCCCTGACTTTTTCATGTAGAAATCATGCTTTGA
Organism: Sinocyclocheilus rhinocerous; assembly: GCF_001515625.1. Lineage (NCBI taxonomy): Eukaryota > Metazoa > Chordata > Actinopteri > Cypriniformes > Cyprinidae > Sinocyclocheilus > Sinocyclocheilus rhinocerous. Next base: position 844,156 of record NW_015655597.1, on the reverse strand, counting down.
AAATTCCCTCATATATCCAGGTTTTCTAAGAATGTGGGAACCCGGGGCCTCATTATATGCACAAATGAGCAACATTTTAACTGCTCTTTAATTATTACATCACTGAAATGAATTCATTTATATTCATTACTCACATAAAACAATAATCATAATAACAATACATACACTTGAATTTAAGATGAAGTGGAGATTTAAAAATAGAGATGCATTTATGAACATTTTTGTTTATACAGACGTTTTATAAATCGTTCATAGGAATATTTTGGAAACTGGTACGTTCACATTTTGTATCATTAAACGCATGTATTTTTTTCTTTTCTTTTTTTTTTGAGGAACTACATTTTTAACCGTTTTAGCTTATTTTAAAGTTTGCTTTGTATTTTACAAAAAATATTTTAAGTCATCTTGCGCTACCTTGGAAGTGTGCTGCGGCCATCTATTGGTTCTCAGCTCCCTGACTGAGAACCACTGCCCTAAAGTGTCCTATTTGTCCCTTTTGCAGCCAACATTCACTCTCAATGCACCATTGTGCATTAATGTGTGCTCCACAGCTGACTGTTACCCAGTAGCCCATGTGGTAAAGTGTAGAAGTGTAGATGAATAGGACCTGTCCAATGGCAACCACCAACTGTTTGATTACCAGCAATCTTCAAAATATCTTCTTTTGTGTTCAAAATAAGAAAGCAACTCAACAGGTTTGGAACGACATGAAGGTGAGTAAATGATGACAGAATTTTCATTTTTGGGTGAGCTATCCCTTTAGGAAGGTGGTTTTGATTTGGATTTTGGTTCGGCGAAGCACTTAAAGTTGTCAGTCTGCACATACATGTACAGCTTAAACAGATGCAGGAAATTGGCAAAATAAGCTCAGCTGCTGGGAAAGTGATATCACAGTTGACGTAAGAGTCTCAGCTCTCCACCACATTGCCTGCGCACGGGAAGAACTGGGCGGGTGTCCCATTGGACAACATGAGCTTCTGTGTTTTTAATTGTCTCTAGTGGTCATTATCTTGATGCTTACTGGACTGTGACGATAAAGGCATCCCAACAGTTTAGGTCACCACACTGTTTATCTTTCAATCTGTCATTTAACCTTTCTCCATCTCTCTTGTTCTATTTATTTTACAAGCCCTTTTGAAGTACCACCTCCTGAACTCAGTGCAGTGCTCTGAGGCCATTATGGCAGGCTCCGTCTATGGGACTATTGAGGGCAGTAATACTGAGATCGGATGTGATGGTGAGAGTCTCACAGTCAATGGTATCAAGATGGTGCTGAAGAAGGACATTGTCACCAGCAATGGGGTCATTCATCTGATCGACCAGGTGCTCATGCCTGACTCAGGTGAGACTCTGTAGCTACCCACTGGGTTCAGTCTGACTTTATTTTATCTTAAAGGGACAGCTCACTTTAAAAATTACATCCTTATGTCATACATTTGCATATATTCAAATATAAATGTATTGTCACTGATATAACATCTAAATCTACAGTTGTGATCAGTGTGTATCTTGTCTTGCAGCCAAGCAGGTGATGGAGCTTATAGGCAAATCTCAGAGCATCTTCAGTGACATGGTGTCTGAGCTTGGCCTGTCTGCCGCCATGCAGCCTGAGACTGAGTATACTATTCTTGCCCCACTGAATGGAGCCTTCTCTGGTGAGTTGACCTCATGACTCATGAAGAGATAACTGTGAACGCTCACCAGGAGTACGTTTTTCTTTTTTTCTTTTTTGTTTTGTTTTGGAGGAGGCCTTAATAAACTAATAAATAAACTTTTTTTTTTTACAAAAATATATATGCACTATATTTTTTTATTTATTTATAATAAATTAATATTTGAATAAATATCATAATTGTATAATTACAATAATTAACAATTTATTAATTAATAATTTATTTTATACATTTGATGTGATTTTAAATAATAAATTTTTATATAGCATTATATTAATTATATTATCATACTGTAACGGGGTGAAGAATCACACGACAAGTAATCTCAATCAATACCCCGGAGGGTGGATTTATTGGGGTGATGGGTGTTAGTGAGAAAGGTCCAGGTAGGTGCTCTGGTGCCGTGAGTGCTCTCTTCTGTCTTCCCAGTGCAGAGGGTCCGTGCAGTGCTCCTGTGGGGCTGGTCGGTCACACGCTGCTTTCTGTGGGAAAAATGAGAGGGCGAGTTAGTGCTCAGTCTCATGGAGGAATC
>NW_015655597.1:831570-841801 GCF_001515625.1 Sinocyclocheilus rhinocerous | reverse complement strand
AGTTCATCCAGGTTCGGGACCATCACGATGGGGCTGGCCCATGGGCTGCGTGATGGTTCTATCCCCCCCAACTTCAGCATCTGTTGAATTTCCTCCTCAATAGCTCGCCGACGAGCCTCAGGGACGCGGTAGGGCCGTTGCCTACCGACGACCTCTGGTGGCGTCCGGATGTCGTGCTACAGGACGTTGGTCCGCCCAGCTAAGGCTTGCATAAGTCTTTGAGAAGACTTATGTACGTAATATTTACAAAAAAAATTATAAAACTTATATATGTAATATTTTATAAAATAATATATTTCTGTTACACTCAGGTTAACAACTCCATCCATGTAAATTCAGTGGAGGTTCCAGATTTTGATCTTATGGCATCCAATGGAGTGGTCCATGTAGTGAAGACCATCTTATATCCTCAAGGTATATTACTAACAGCGTTTAAGATGTAACATTTTGGAGGGATTAAGAATATTTTTACATGTATTAAGTTAAAATCAATTGCATAGATGGTCTTTAACTTCAGTGTACCTGGTTTTTCCACTCTTATATAACTGTACAATTCCTGAGACATAAGAGACAGTCCCCAGAGCTTAATAAATCATTTTTTACTGCATTTCACAGATCTGCCAGTTGGCCGTGAAGACATATTGATTCTGCTGAAGAGACTCATCAGATACATACAGCTGAAGGTACAGCAGAACACACATCATACCTGTACACTATCTCACATGATATAACAGATCCATCACAGTCCAGTACATCACCGAACAAACACACATATCACTTTATCAGTTGGTTCTATTTTTATTTTTATTTTGGTTTGTGTGTAGTTTGTATCTGGATACACCTACCATGAGATTCCACTTACGTTCATCAGTAAGTTCAATTTCATCCCTCGTTCATGATTTCTCTCTTTAAGTTTCACATAAAATAATAACATCATCAACAGCATATAGATTACATTTGACATGCTTTTTTATATGTATTTTGCCTTGCAGAGAGGACTATAACTACTCATGTCATTGAGAAAGGTAATACAGTAATACATAATTATTTTATTTTACTATTTTATTAAATTTTTTTATACTACACCTCTAAATGCTAACTCTTTTCCTCATCCACTTACCCCTTTTATACTTCCATAAGCATTTATTCAGTTTATTTGCGATACTGAGCTCCTCAGGCAAGCCCTTCGCTGCCAGCCGATTATTTCCAGCAGCACTTTTAGGTAGCCTATTTGTAAAATTGTGTATTTACTCAATCATTATCCAATACAACAACAAGCCTGAACTTTGCCTCAGCTGCAACTCAAGAAAACCGATTCTTCATAGAGCCCCAGAGGAGAGCGAGCACATGATATTCTGTTGGCTGGAACCAGCACTGGCATCTCCTCTGGCAGTCGCTGGACAGATACAGCAGATATAGAGCCATTAAAGAAAGAGAGGGAGAGGATTTTGCCTCAGACCATGGCAGGAGACCTATGTGTTGGGTAGGAGGGAATGTCAAATTTCAGGATGGTAAAATTGAAATGGAATTTATATAAACTGATATTATTGGAAACTTGGCTTAAAATTTGGGATGGTAAACACTGATTAAAGCTTAGGTAATGGCAGTGTTTTCGAGAGTTATGACTTAAAGCAGAGCTTTGGATCTCAAACTACAGTAGCAGGCATTCACTGGCTACCTTATCATGAAAAAATTAAAGTCCCACAATTTTGTAGAGTTATTATGTGTAATTATCAGAACCCAACACTGGTTCATCCAATACTTTAAATTGGGGGCTGAAATATAGAATATTAATATACTGACAATATCTAAAATTGTAAAGCCTTTTAAGTAACTTTACAATCACAAATCTTGATAAATCTGATCCAGAATTGCCAGCTTTGCGAGGGAACGCTGTAGGAGACCCAATTCCATAACAGGACTCTTATTTATTAGTAAATTATAGACAAATTGTTTCCTTGAAAGATCTTTTTGATGACAAAGTTAGTTATAAATTAAATACTGATGGGACTAATAAAATTCAAATTATTTGAAGTCTTTGTACGGCTAAATTGAATAAGTTGATGTTACAGTATAACATTCGCATGTGTCATTCATTTACTGATTTGTGTGTTTGTGTGTCACAGTGGTTCCAATCAGTCTTTAAAACCAAACAGAGTAGAATGAAATCATTATAATGTCAAAGTAAATGGGTCAACAGTTGATTAAATGTTGACTGTGTCAAATGTGTGTGTGTGTGTTTATATATATATATATATATATAACCATTCAGAAGTTTGGGGATATTTTTTTAAAGAAATTAATTCTTAATATTCTGCAGGTACACATTAAAATTATTTAAAAAAAGACAGCAATGACATTAATAATGTTAGAAAAGATTACTATTTCAGATATATGCTGCTCTTTCAAAATGTCTGTCTATATCAAAGACTCCCCCCAAAAAATCAGTTTCCACAAAAAAAAATAAACTGTTTTAATTATTAGCATTATCAGTACCTATGAACTAAACAAAAATGATTCAATTGCAGTTACCTACTTCTTCGATCCCTAGTTTGGGTTATTGTCTGTAATGTAGTCTTTTATTTTGTACAGTTGTTTCTTATATACATTCTGTTCACACTGTGTTTGAATTCCATCATAAAACACAAAGTACCTTTTGAGCTGAGCCTGCAATCAAAAACCTCACGATCCTGATCCGCAGCCAGTTGTCTTAGCTCATCTTTGGCAGAATATACTAATTTATGTTTTATGAATCCAGCAGTAGCATGAAACGTGACCCCCGTTGCAGTGTCTAGAAAGAAAGGCCGGCCTGGTGTTCATTAACAGTTCTGACAGCACCAGTGACTATTAATGATTGGTTTAGACTCCCATTCTGATCTTTGATCATTTACTTGTGATTCGTATCAGTAAAAGCAGCAAGGAGAAATGGCACAATGGACATTCAAAACATTGGAAGTAAAACTAACTTTAATTTAATCAGCATAATAGTACCTAAAAAGACAGCCATACTTTATGCCAAGAAAAGAAAAATGTCTCTAAATAATTTATTTCTCACAAATACTGATTACTGGAAATGTCATGGTCTTGACATGCCTCCTGACGGGATCTTTACCTTTCCCTCAGGTCCCGAGGTCAAGGTGGTGATTGGAGAACCAAGCATCACCAAAGTTACACGAGTGATTGGTGGAGATCTGAGTGTCACCAAAGTTACACAAGTGGCTGAAAGAGATCCAAGCGTCACCAAAGTTACACGAGTGATTGGTGGTGGTCCGAGTGTCACCAAAGTTACACAAGTGACTGAAAGAGAAAAGTTACACGAGTGATTGGTGGAGATCCGAGTGTCACCAAAGTTACACAAGTGACTGAAAGAGATCCAAGCGTCGCCAAAGTTACACGAGTGATTGGTGGAGATCCGAGTGTCACCAAAGTTACACAAGTGACTGAAAGAGAGCCAAGCGTCACCAAAGTTACACGAGTGAAGGGTGGAGATCCGAGTGTCACCAAAGTTACACAAGTGACTGAAAGAGATCCAAGCGTCACCAAAGTTACACGAGTGATTGGTGGAGATTCGAGTGTCACCAAAGTTACACAAGTGACTGAAAGAGATCCAAGCGTCACCAAAGTTACACGAGTGAATGGTGGAGATCCGAATGTCACCAAAGTTACACAAGTGACTGAAAGAGATCCAAGCGTCACCAAAGTTACACGAGTGAATGGTGGAGATCCGAATGTCACCAAAGTTACACAAGTGACTGAAAGAGATCCAAGCGTCACCAAAGTTACGCGAGTGATTGGTGGAGATCCGAGCATCACCAAAGTTACACAAGTGATTGGCGGAGATCCAGGCATCACCAAAGTTGTTGAAGGGAAGCCATCCGTTACAAAGATCACAAGGCTCACTGAAAGTTTGTATACCAACTTGATTAAATGAAAGAAAAAGTTCACTCAAATATGAAAATTGGCTGAGAATTTATTCAAACTCATCCACTTCATGGATGGCCTGAGGGTGTTGCTTCATTGGAACAAATTTGGAGAAATGTAGTATTAGATCACTTGCTCCACAAAGGATCTTCTACACATAAATGGGTGCTATCAGAGTGAGAATAAAAACAGTTTTGTGATAAAAACATCAGAAAAGAAATCCAAAAATAATCCACACGACTCATTCGTGATATGAACATAATTCACGTCTTGTGAAGTGAAAAGCTGAATGTTTGTAATAAACAAATTCATCATTAAATCTCTGTCCATACTTTCTCCAGTGGAAAAAGTTGTCTTGTCTGAATCAGGAGAGAAATATGCTCAGAAATATCCACCATTTGCAATTGAAATCAGTCCAAAACAGTTCTAAACTGGTGGATTTTGATATGAGAGGACAACAGAGGATGGACTTTTCACCGAATAATTATTATATAGCACTATTATGGACTGATATTTTGGACAGAAGTGACCGAAGTTAAAAAGTCTTAATGATGGATTTGTTTCTTACAATCACACAGCTTTTTACTTCACAAGACATTAATTGATGGACTGGAGTCATGTGGATCATTATGTTTATATCAGCAGTTTGAGCTCTCATTCTGACAGCACCCATTCACTGCAGAGAATCCATTGGTGAGCAAGTGATTTTCTTTGTTGGGTGAACCATTCCTTTAAGCAGCAAGGTTCATTTTAAAATAGCATACCACAGTTTTTTTGTAACTTGTTATTTATTTATTTATTGCCTTTTCGCTCAGCTCACAGTGCATCATCTGATGGTGAAATTGACACTGAGGGAGAGATCAAGATACTCATGGGTGAAGGTCATTAATTTTAACAGCTTGATTTGGTTGTGTAGTTATACATTGTATAGTGCATTACTATATACATTATTTTTTGTCCAAGCTGTCAAGGGTTAAAATGTCCATGGTTTTTATCAAACATTTGAAAACTGATTCTAGTACAGTAAGAACTGGATTAGAAAGAGACATTCAGCATGTTCAAGTCTGTTCTCAAAAGAAAATAGACAAGTTGCCAATACAGTTTAGTTCAGAATGGCTATAAACAAAGTAGTTTTTGATATTCTGTCTGATAAAACATTAAAACCTTGTGTGTCCATGTGTTGTAGATATAACCAAGGTGCAGACATTTCAAGGTGGTGACGTACGCATCCTCCAGGAGGAAGATATCAAACAAATCACTGATGCGATCACTCAGGGAGGTTGGTCCAAGAAAGTTATAGTTGACATATTAATAATAAATGCCTATATCCAAGCCTCACTGCTGCTGAAATGATAAAAGTTGTCCTTTATCTGACATTTACTGCATTGTATACTCTATTTTAGTGTTATTTTAATATCATTTATATATTATTAAAGTATTTTTTACATTTGAAATTCATTTTAATTTAGTTTAAGTTTTAGTAATTTTGTTATGTGCTTTTCTATTTTAGTTTAGCTTTTTATTTTTATTTCTGTTTTAGTGCTTTTAACTTACTTTATTTTAGATTGTTGCAAAGGCAACATTTCTAATTTTCACTTAAGTTTTTTTAATTTTAAGCTTCATCTAATTCATTTATAGTTTATTTTATTTCAGCTTTATTTCAGTTAATGAAAACCAGTTTCAATAGTTTTAGTTAACAACAACGCTGACTTGGATACAATTGTATATAAAGGTTGATCAAACTCATTGACATTGAATTGGGGAGCCATTTACATTTGATCCAAGAGACTGTTCTTAAATCTTCCCCTTTAGCACACATTTTTTCAGATATATCTTTCTCTCCTGCCAAACATTTTTACCCATAATCCTTGGCATATGCAATGATCATGTTCTTTCCTGTACTGTTTTTTTATGCCAAACATTAATTTGATTTATGATTTTGAAGGGCTTTGGGATCTCTCTTTTTTAGCTTCCTAAAGAGCTTGACATTTTTATTGAGAGCAGCTGTGAACGTGGTGATTCGTCCTTGTTTAGTAATGTTTAATGTTTTTTGTCCGTCTAATTTTATGCCCATGGATTACAATCTCTAGTTACGTAACAGAATAAAGCCCCGTTGGTTTTCCCATGGCTCACACACATGGCTCTATTGCAGATGTTCTTGATTTAAGTCCATACTCTATGGTTTTGATTCATTCTTGGCAAGATGGCACTTATGATTCAGCTAAAAGAAAGAATCAGTTTTAGAACCTTTAAGCAGCACAGCTAAAGTCAGATTAAGGCTTTCATTATTGACTATTACTCACTGATTTGGCTTAGGGCTGGTTTGACTTTGAACCAGAGCTTTGTCCATCTATTGTTCTAATGTCTCCCTGTTCTCAAAGGTGGACCGGGGATCACCACTATAACTAAAGTAATCAAACCAGGGGTCCAGGTTGTTGAAAGTAAGACCTAATAAATCAAATGATGATATGATGTGAGTTAAGTTTTGCTCAGATATGTGTGTCACTGACATTTCTGACTTCTCCTTTTGCTTGAAGCTGAACCAGGGCTCACCACTTTGACCAGAGTAATTAAGAAAGACCCTCAGATCATTGAAAGTGAGACTCAATATATCAAATAGTGATATGATGTGCTTTAAATTTTCAGACCAAATCAAATATTCATCTTTTTGTGCTCAAAGTTGCACCAGGGGAAACCACTATTACCAGAGTGATTCAACCAGAACCGCAGATCATTGAAGGTAAGAAATGATTTTACACTTCTGATTCTAGAGATTTGTGTGTGTGTGTGTGTGTGTGTGTGTGTGTGTGTGTGTATTTGTGCATAATTTCACCTATTTTTACAATCTTCAAAAACACGAATAATTAAAAAAAAAAATTCTTACTGTACATTATAAAGTTTTATGCATAAAATGATTGATTGATTGATTTGGTTTCAGCTACTTTAATTATAATTAAAAAAATCATATTTAAAATAAAATATCTAATCATATCTGCTTTAATATTATATACAAATTTGCATACATGCTGAATTTCTTTCTTTTTTTATTTATTTTTTTATTTATTTTTTATTCTTTTAGGACCAGATTTCTCAAAGATTGTATCTTTCAAGGACAGTCCAGACCTCCTCGAATCAGAATCAGAGAGAATCACCAGAATCATCAAGGGTTAGTGGCTTCATAATTCTGTGTGTATAATATGAGGATGGATCATATGCCCAAGGTTTAATTGAATTATTTTTCTTCTCAGAGGGCCGTTCTAAAAAACGAGCTGCCATCAGACAACCACAAGGTATGTGTTTCAACTCATTTACATCTGATGTGTTCTTAAAGTCATTTTATTGCTATTTTTTTTAAATATCAATTGAGATTTAAAACATGTACAGTACAACCATAGCACCTTTTGTCTTCACACCCAACTTTACCATAATCCAGACCTTTATAATACAAAGAGGAAAATTAACCATAGATGTGTAGTTTATATCAGCTTTGTTTATATGTGTGTGTTTGTGGACTGAAACACAGGATCAAGGCGAAGAGTGAGACTGGTCAGGCATCACTCCAGACCCAGACAGTGAGATGAATGGAGGCTCACTGTACCTGAAGATCCAGCTAAAGTGAAAGACAGTGTTGTCGAACAGTGTGTTTGTCCTGCAAATACACTTTTACTACAAACCGCATTGAATGTTTACACATTAGAAACCAACGCAGTAATATCTTGGATCTGTGTGGCACACACCCCACTTCAAGGGGTACTTGAAATGGTGGTGGTTATAAAGAGAGACATTGGTCATTTTTGTTTGTTTTTTTTAAGCTGTTTATATTGTTCTTTTTTGAATATACGTATATACTGTATGAGCCTTGACATTGAGCTTGTCGTACACATGATATTTTGTGGTGCTTGCATTCAGAGACATGAATGCGTTTTTATCTTTAAGGATCAGCAAAGCTTTGGCTGTTGAGTTCACTTTAAATTATGCAGCTTGTAACTTTCCATCTGTTTCTAATTTTCTGTCCATTTTTTAGGAATTTGTTCACGTCTACATTTTTTTTTTATGTCTTTTTTTTTAATAGACAGGGTTTTTTAATTGTAGAAATTCAAATCATCACATTGAAATAAGCTTCAATGCAGTTAAATAATAAAATTAAATATTTTCTGCTTAGAGCACCTTGTGATTATACTGTTTATCTCCAAAAAACGTTTTTTTTGTTGTTGTTGTTGTTTAATCTGTGGTGCAACTATTTCAGTTGATGAATCATATAAAATACTGAACAGCAGTGTGAACTGTCCTGGGACATTGCGCTGTGACTTTTAGGCCCATCATTAGCAGTCATTCTCATCATATACTTCATGAATATGATGCCATTGACTGCTAATGATGAGCCTAATGATAATAGTCATCACCAACCACTGTAAGAACAAAGTCACCTTTGAATTTACTGATTCTCAGTCTCCACACATTCTGCTATCAATTTGCTATTCATCTTGAGTTTAGTACGAGCTAAAAACGTTAATCCCTTTATGTTCTTGCTTTCAAATAAATAGCATGTCAGAAACTGCACGAAGTGAATGCCAAAACTAACAAAGAAACGCGTACATTGACGTAGGGGATTATGTAGCAGCATGCACGCCTTTACATAAAGACATATGGATGTCTTCATGTTTGAAATGAGTAAAGCTTTGCTCCTTAATATAGACAATCTGAATCCCCAGACTTCATTGGGAAGATAAACTATAAAGTTGTTTTAGATAGTATATACACTCTTTAAACTGAATGCGACACACTATCATCCAATCTGTCCATTATTTGCACTGGTCTAAAGTGGAAGCTGCTAAATCATACCAAATATTTATCCAAATGATCCACTAAAACTAAAATCATAAAGAAACATTTCTGTCACTATAAATAAAATATTAATGGAAATAAAATAAAAAATCTGTAAAAAATATGTATTTTATTTCTAGTTTCACACTTTCATAGTTCATCTGTTTATATACTAAAATAAATGCAACTGAAATAAAAAAAAATGCAATAAAAACTATAGACATAAAAAACAACAAAATGCTAACTAAAAATGAAAAATATAAAATAAAAAAATTCAAAATATTAATAAAAACTATGCTTATCTCAATGATACTAAAATAACACTCTTTGGCAATTAATCATTACCTTGTTCTCAAACGTTTTGAAAACATCCATTGAACCTTTTCATTCCTCAGCAATATTAGTGCAGGAGAAAGATCTGTGAGTAATGAAAATCACTTTGACTTTAATCGCCTTAATATGTAACATTAATATTCAAGTTGATATTTACATTATGGAACAGCAAGTAAACCTGCATTGCTTTTTTGCCATTGCTATTATTTATATTAGTGATTTCAATGTAACCTTAGATTACCATCTTTCAGCCTATCTCCTTTAGCAGTTCTTTGTGGAAATGTCATGCTATTGGATCCCAGTTCATCTTCAGTGAGCCAACAACAACTGACTTGCACTTACAGTATAAGGACAAGATTAAAGGCCATTTCTTTCTCCACACATCTGCTACAGAGAAAGTCTTGTGTATTGTGGCTGAACTTGCAGATTCACACGTGTTCTATTATTCTCCATGCGTGTGCTTTAGCATGGGGACATTTTTGCAGAGCAAACATGATTTCTCATGTTTGGAGAGATGACTTAGGAGAAACTTGCTTGAGTACAATACAATAGTTACAGTCCAGAATCCAATCAGATCTGGATAATCTTATAAAACAGTCCATTACGAATGGAACTGCAAAAAGAAGCACTGTTTCTAAACAGGATTTTCCAAAGACACTCCCCCTGCCTACTTGGAGGCAAGTAATGGCAGTGAAGGCGAAGCTGAGAAGCACCTTCTGTGTAACAAGATGCTGTCCCTGATTCCAGTCATTTATGTGACATAAAGTCATCATGGCTATAAGCATGTAGTTTTACATTGATTTGTGGGGTGATGAATGATATGCCTGCAGGGTTCAGGAGCTTCTTCATTAGACGGCTTCAGTATTGAGAGATGGGCTCCAGCAGAGAAAGTCAAAGGTACATCTGCTGTGCCATTGGCTAGAGAACTGAAGAAACACTGTTTTTACTGCATTGCTGTTTGAATATAGGAATTTAAGTAATAAAACAACAGAGATGATCATTAAAAATATTATTTTATTTGAGTTTTTCATGGTCAGTTAAATCTAATAGACCATTATTTTGTCATATTTTTCAGTTCACTTATGTCATACTGACTATGCTATCTATCTATCTATCTATCTATCTATCTATCTATCTATCTATCTATCTATCG
>NW_015655597.1:821221-831519 GCF_001515625.1 Sinocyclocheilus rhinocerous | reverse complement strand
TATCTATCTATCTATCGTCTGTCTGTCTGTCTGTCTGTCTGTTTATCTATCTGTCCATCCGTCCATCTTTCATAAATCCATCCATTCATCCATTCATCCATCCAACATAAGCCTCAATGGATTGCAAAAATAATGTTTTCAAAAAAGTTTGCCAGAACAGTCCCCCGCCTTCCATTGGTTGGAGCAACAAGTAATCCCGCCCCCAAATCACACTACCGGTTTTATGTTTAAATTTTACATTTTTTATTGTCTTATTCTGTGATTGGGACACAATAAGCACAAAAAACAGCATATAAAAACATCAACGGAACTATCACAATGAATATTCTGGTGTGAGATTTGGACTTCTATCAGTTGTAACAGATCCACTGGAAGAACAGGCTGTGTGTCTGTGTGTATCAAGAAAGGAGGAAAGGCTCTCAAGCGGTGCACAAAGACTCTGCCAAAACATCCCTGCACGTGGGGATGATTGCTGGGATTAGGAGTTTTTACGAGAGCAAACGAGTCATAAAACATACTGAAACATACTGGTCTGTTTCATAATAGGGCATCAGACCTTTTAAACACAAGTAAATAACTGTACTTCTGCTTCTTGCTGTCACTGAACGTTATTATGGTCTTGAATTTTTTTCTTTCTTGGAAAAAATGCACATTACAGCCGTCACCTTGTTAGCACAAAGTGTATAGGTGAATTTGGGTGAATATGGTTTCTGTGGGCATTTTATGTCCTGGGTTATAAACATGTTTCACCTTTTTTCTTAAAACATGTAAATCCACTATAGAAATATATACTGTATGTATACATGTTTTTGATTAAAATGATTTCTATAAATTTTTACACAAATTATGACAGAAATTTAATGTTTTTTTTTTTTTAAAGTCAACAAAAGACCGAAAGTGCTTATATAGCTAAAGAAACACCCCTATATTTTTAATGTATTTTGATGCATATACCTTATCAAAATATCTCTCTTAAATGAATAATTTAAAGGCCTTAAAGGAACACTCCAGTATTTTTGAAAATAGGCTCATTTTCCAACTCCCCTAAGAGTTAAACAGTTGAGTTTTACCGTTTTTGAATCCATTCAGCCGATCTCCGGGTCTGGCGGTAGCACTTTTAGCTGTAGCTTAGCATAGATCATTGAATTTGATTAGACCGTTAGCATCTCGCTCAAAAATGACCAAAGAGTTTCTGTATTTTTCCTATTTAAAACTTGACTCTTCTGTAGTTACATCGTGTACTAAGACCGACGGAAAATGAAAAGTTGCGATTTTTTTAATCTACATCGTGTACTAAGACCGACGGAAAATGAAAAGTTGCTATTTTTTTAATCGTCATTTTTGAGAGAGATGCTAATGGTCTAATCAGATTCAATGATCTATGCTAAGCTACAGCTAAAAGTGCTACGCCAGACCCGGAGATCGGCTGAATGGATTCGAAAACGGTAAAACTCAACTGTTTAACTCTAGGGGAGTTGGAAAATTAGCCTATTTTAAAAAATAGTGGAGTGTTCCTTTAAGCAGATTGTATAAAAACGTATATGAGATTGTACAAATTCATATAAAAGGGCATTTACAAGACACCATTTTCAACTAAAAATGGTAAACTTTTTATGCCTTTGAGCCATTTATTTACATGGCATTTTGGGGACCTGAAAACGCAAACTTTTGAAAACTGAAATGATACCGTTTTTGTCTCCATGTAAACTACAAAAATGCTTTTTTGAATTTGTGAAATTTGTGATTTGTGAAAACAGTGACTTCATACGCAAGCTTATTATGAGCTCAGTCTATAGGTATATGTACAGGCTTGTAATGTTTCTTTACTAAAGTAGCATTGCCAACTACTGTACAGTGTTTTTAGTTGTTTTCGAGGATCCATGTGATCCATGTGAACATTTTCTTCTGTATGCGAAACTTTTCAAAAACGCAGTGTTTAGTACATCGTGTAAACATACCCTAAATTTGGCAACCAATTTGCCAAAATGTAAAACAGATACAAATTGCCATAAAAGTATATTAAAACCCCCCTACTGTTTTCTCATACCAAAACATGTAACCATGATGTATTTCTCTCTAGAAGGGCACAGCAGGAAATTTATTGTGTAGTAGTAGTAGAGTGTGGAGCGAATCAATGGCTGTAAGGTCAATAACACAAATGTGTAAGACTATGGGCTCTGTATAGTCTTACACAAAGCTGTAAAAATGACTGATGGAGTGTGGCTTGCTGTACCTTGCTGTTTGTGCTCAACACTGGAGGCCAAAAGGCCCAAATTCAGAGGAAAACGTGCTCTCTTGTGACTTTCATGTCAAGAACTGTTCCCATTGATTTGACAGCCAAGGAACACTCTTGATGGACACTGGCTTACAGTCATTCACTGGAAGCTCTGTGCAAGTTCTTAGAGATCAAATTTAACAAGAAAAGAGTTGTGAAGAGGGACTTGTAACACACAACACTACATGACTATCCCTGTGCAACACATAGTGGCGCAGGTTCTCCATGTAGGTGTTTATCGCAGAAACAGTTAAATCAGCTCATATAATGCATTTTATTTTACATCATAAAACACATTTATACATTTTAAAGGAGTACATTTTTGAAAATTATGATAAAATCCTGTAATTTCAATCTTGTGCATCTACCTCTCTGGAAGATGGTTATGGAAATATTTTCACTAGTGCTAATCCAATATTTTAATGGTAGTTGTGTGAGTTGCGCCACCTAGACAAAATGACAAATTCTCACACATTAAACTCTACCGCTTTGACGATACTCGTGAGAGCCAATGAGGTTTGTGTGCAATTTCTTATGCTCCGCCTTCTTTCTCCTTATATGGTGTTTAACAAGTTCACAAACACCTCACGTGTGTAAACAAACACATGTTCTTGCTTGCACACCACATTCAAACTTTTTGTTTTATTTTTAGTTATTAACAACTGAAATTTCACAATGCTATCGTATGGCTTCTGGAGACTTGGAATAACGAGCACGAGACAAATGGATTACTGCTATATTAGTTTTATGTACCATTTGGATACAAATTGAATTGTAATTTTGTTGTGATTTTAACCTTATGACTTCTATGACTGAGAACTTCATGTTAATCAGTAATTCTATCGCGTGTCTCTTGTGGATTTGTGTTTTATTTGGAATTTTCTATTAAGCTCTAAGAGGCATTTTAGATGTGAAGTAAATATTCCAACAGAGCGGACATGAAGTTCAGCTTCACGGCTCTTAGCTCATTATTTTACAGGTCATATCTGAAATACCCCAGCTGTGCACCATACTGAGAGAATAAATGAACTGATTTGAACTTCATTTCTATGACATTTCATATTCAAACTGCACAGCTATAACATTTTGGCTTGACGTTCACACTGAGCTCTGTGTAAATAAAAGTTTTGTTTTATTAACTAAACAATGTTTGTGTCTGTAAGAGGCTGCAGTTATTTAATGCACTAAGTAAATGAATGATTTGCATTTTTCATTTTTGAAATATATGAAGTGCAAACCAGTTCTAAATGTTGGTGTGCTGAATATGTCTGTGGTGGATAACAAGCAGGAGACATGAATTCATTTGTCATCTGTTATAACTGTCTCTTGGGAAAATCTGAGGAAACATGATATGTGAGAGATATATAAGTGCTTTTTTGTCCATATAATTCAAGTCAATAGGGTCCAAAATAGTTTTGAAACCCATTGACTTTCATTGTAAGGACAAAATCAATCTTCAAAATATCTTCTTTTGTGTTCCACAGAAGTCAAAGTCATACAGGTTTAAAATGACATTAGGGTGAGTAAATGATGACATTATTTCTCATTTTTGAGCAAACTTTCCTTTTAAAATGACTCACAACAATTGTAATAGAGTGCCAAAATGATCTCATTCCTTTTCATGACATTTGGAAAGAAAAAGATTGCCTTTTACTTCAAATCACATCAGCGCAGTTCTTCTGAACTCAGGATCCCAAAACTCCTAAAATTACAAACCTTCAAAAATGGAGCCATAAAGAAACAAGGGCCTAAAATATAATGTCTAGGTTTGTGATTATTGCCACTGCTCATGTTCTGAAAGGCAGTATAAATTCCAACAAAGCCTGGCATGTTAAAAGATTCGTTGTATAAGCATGCTTGACATGTTTCAAAGCCGTACATCCATGCACCTGTGAACACACAAGTATGCATGACCTTGTCATGTCACAAAGAAAAAAGATCAGATGACATGCATGTACAGTATCTTCAGGGTGCTTTTTCAAAAGATGTAGGACACATATGATAGACTGTCAAGAACGTCACACCCAGCAAATAAATCTTTTATGTGAGGCAAAAAGAAAAAAGGACTAGTCACAGGCAGCTGTGTTTACGATGCTTGCATCCTTCATAAGGTTTTAGAATCAAACATAACAAATAAAAGAACATCTATAAACATGTACAGACTTATTTATTGCCTATTAACCAGAGAATGCTTTGGCTTCACTGTTATTGTGCATTTGTTAGTGAGGATAATGAATGAGATACAATAGTAATCCCTGTTTTAAAATATATCCATGCTGTCCATTATGTAGTACTCGTTTGGATGAAACTGAATCCAAATTGCACTCAGTTCACAGGAAATGACAGTGTCTCCAAACAATCACAACACAAACGGTGATGGAAAAACATATGGATCCGTAATTCACCCCTGGCACAGTCCATATTTTGGCAACCATTTGGCAGCAAACCATGTGTATTTAAGTGTAATTCACTGAAACTTCTGGGTACGAGTGCTGCTCATAATTACCTTAAACAAAGGGCCAAAAATCACAATTAGGACTGATGATTTTTGTATGGCACAAGGCATGAACGTTTCCTTCACAAATGAAACAGCAGGAGACAGGGCTATAAGCTAACAAGCGAATGCTGCCAAAATAGTCAGTTTCAATAAATGGACATGAATATGCAAGTCCTGGAAATCTGACTAGATTATTACTTCTAAAGGGTTTGCCAAACATCTGGGTATAGCATAATTTAAGTGAATTGGAGAACAAATGTTGTTTTCACAACAACATGCACCAGTGTTCATGCATATAAAATAGTACCTTTATTTGTTATTATCTTGCCTGCAAGCCAACATTTCATTGATGTGCTGTATAAATGACTCAATTGCAATTATTTGTGAATTACATTCATACAGTTTGGTTCAAATGCTTCTATTTTGCAAAATTATATTAACAGCAAAATAATATGAATGAAAATTTTTGAAATGTCTTAAAATTTGGTTTGTCAGGTTTTTTTTTTTTTAATGACCGCAGAACTCAAGCTTCATGATCTTCTTTATATTAGTCAACATTTTATTGTTTCAGTTACATCTTGTGTTTGCATGCTTTGTCTGTTTTGGAGCGCCATGCTCATCTTGCAAGAGTCAGCTTTTAATGTCCCCTACTGTGGAACCGTTTTTTCCTGTTAAGGAAAAATGTATTCCCCTGCCAACTGCTGACAAAGACTGTCCTAAATTATGGTTATTATGGTAAATTATGCCTTTTATTAAGTCACATTTTTGCCAATTTTACCAAGATTAACAACCTTGCCAACAGGCAACAATGCGTGTATACTTCTTTGATAAGGCAATCCCATAAGGTGCAAGAAGCTCAGATTTATCTCATTTATAATTGTGCCCATATTTCTTGTAATATGCGTCTCAGCAACATGCTGACATCACAATCAACTGTTATTCAAGTCCCATGTTTGGTTGAGGCAGTATTCACAAGTTGCACACTTGTCTATATGCATTTCAAATAAATGAGTTATGAACTTCTCCAGAAATACTTCACAGCCACCAAAATATGAAGATAAAAACAACACAGCTGGGGTGATGTAAGCATTTGTTCTGTTATGTTTGGACCATATTTTGCTGTCAACCTCCAAAACAATAAGAAAGTGTTTCAGATATGGTGTGGAAACCACTGTTGCTTTGACCTGAATGGCTATTTCAGTTGGCATAAATGGACCTGATAGAATCAATCCTTCCTTTTTTTTTATTATTTTGACTTACAGCCACTTTTTACAACACTGATTTTGTTGCCACTGTAAGGGGAGTTAATGGGAAATTTATGGTGGCACCATAAGGACCCGCTCACCCAAACTCGCAGAGAGAGATAATTCTCAGCCCCACCTCAGTCCACAGTGAGTCACCATCTGACAGTTGGGTCAAACTTACTCAGACCAGGGTCATCAAACAAGTGTTTACCTTGCCCACAGTGTTGCATAACACCCTTAAGATATAGCAGGACTTAATTACTTGAGAAGAAATGGATAGTTTAGTAGAGAGTTTGTGATGCTTGAAAACCCTGAATACCTGAAGAAGAACCAATTAAAATGTTTAAGTGCACATGCATAATGCCTTCTTGATTTATCCTCTAAATACAAAAGAGTTCAAAGAGTGCGTTCTTCATGACTGTTACTCTACAGTGTCAAGATTAATGACTCAATATATGCATCTTGTCCCCTAAGGACATAATGGCTATTTCAAAAGGATATAAAAAAAGGACTTCCTGGACTTTTTCAGTGTGATTAAAGTTCATTGGCTATCAGAGTGTTTAGGAGCTCAGAGGTTTGGAGCGTGTTTTACGCAGCTCTTTTAAATGAAGCCATTGTGGTTACAGTATCACTTGGATCGGACTGATTAATCTGGATAGGACTCAAGTTGGATCCTTGTTTCTGGCATAGTTGCGTTCTCATAAACGATCATAATCTAAACGGGAGTGATGGATGGGTTATAAATGGTTACATGCTTAGCTGTAGTTTAGGGAAAGTATTGTCCCCAAAAGTGAATTAAATCTGACAAACCTCCCTTTGGGGAAATGTGAAATTAAAAAAACTTATTCATAAACAAAACAAATTAAAAAAAGTTTTTTGTTTGTTTTTGCCCAGTCTCATGAGAATGTGTAATTTGTACGATATGCTGAAATTGGGATTATGGATTGTACAAAAACATATGACCAGAAAGTACTGCCTTTTTGTATGTTCTAAGATATAGGATACCTTTCTGAAATATAGGATGCCATTTTTTTATATTATTATTTAAAAAAAGCTAAATGTTATGGTGTGAGTATATCTCCATTTAGATAGCTAAGTAAACCTAGAATTAGACTGAAATATTAAAATACTTAAAATTAGACTAAAAATTTGTCTAATATCACAGAACAATAATATTTGTTAAATTACATTTGCTCAACATATTGTTAATATTTATATTTAAATATTTTTTCCCACACTGACTGTGATGTTTTGATGTCAAACTGATTTGTTTCTACTGATTTACATAGCATTCTTTTTTTTTATCAATACATGAACTTACTAATGGAAATGTTTCTTCAGAAGGAAATGGAACATGATTGACTTTGTTTTAAAAGCGTGCTGTTATGATGACACCTTTATTCCACTGTGCTACTTTCATAACACAATATTACTGGCTAATACAATGGAAGTGACCAAATAAATTAGTGTTTTACATATTTGGCTTTTGGTATTCTCCATTTTCCAATTTCCATGGTCATCATGGACCAGCACCGTGTGATTTTCCATCCTGTGACAAGTGGCTTTAGAGAGTCGTTAGTTTGATGTTCTTGAGCTGATGTACAATATGAATTGGAATACTAACAGACCTGCTTGTTCTTCACCATCTGCTGTGCACCACAAGAAACCACTCCAGTTGGCTTGTCTTTTCAGACTAGTTCTAAGAATAAACACATCTCCTCACGGTTTCATCGCTATTTAGTGCTTCAC
Organism: Sinocyclocheilus rhinocerous; assembly: GCF_001515625.1. NCBI lineage: Eukaryota > Metazoa > Chordata > Actinopteri > Cypriniformes > Cyprinidae > Sinocyclocheilus > Sinocyclocheilus rhinocerous. The sequence continues at coordinate 823,754 of NW_015655597.1, read as the reverse complement.
TGGCCTTCTGGTGTTGTGTCCGTCTTGACTTCTTCACTCCTGAGGACAGCCGGTTAAGGGATTGCCAAGTGTGACATCCCTTGTAACTGTAATATGTCTAGTCAGGGAGTAAAATGAAACAATGCCTGTGTTTCTAAACTGTCTTTCTCTAGACATTGATGTATCCTGTGGATGACAGCTCAAATCAACACTGTTGATGTTCCAGACAGCCTGATTCTTGAGTGATGATTAATGTGAATCTCATGTAGAAAAAAAAATATGAGAAGAGGTTAGTCAGGTTAAAACAGCAACAAGTCTTCATGAATCATATTGGGGATGTCATCAGCTCCATTAATCTGAGGGGGGCAGAAAACAAACACAATTTTATTGCGAAACGCATTATACAAACAATAACATCTTTTTGGCCAGTGGAGTCTTTCATAAAAAGTTCATTTTATATCACATTTAGTTGTCAGCAGGGCTTTGTTTGTAATTTGTTTGTTGATCAGTTGCCATAACTCTCTTTCATTAGTTGGAGAAGAGCATCACAGAACATCTGTACTACACCAGAACATTTATTTCAGTCACCAAAGCGCTTTGGAAGATCTTATGAAAATGTGAATCACACTTGTATTTCTTGATTTTTTTTTTTTTTTTTTTTTTTTTTCATTAAGGAAATGAATGTCTGCATGGGGGCAGTCGTAGCCTAATGGATAGATAGTCGGACTTGTAACCCGAAGGTTGCGGGTTCGAGTCTTAGGTCCGGCAGGGATTGTAGGTGGGGGGAGTGAATAACCAGCTCTCTCCACCTTCAATATCATGACTGAGGTGAGACCCTTGAGCAAGGCACTGAACCCCCAACTGCCCACCCGGTGTTGCAGCATTGGCTGCCCACTGCTTTGGGTGTGTGTTCTCGGTGTGTGTGTGTGTGTTCACTGCTGTGTGTGTGCACTTGGATGGGTTAAATGCAGAGCACAAATTCTGAGTGTGGGTCACCATACTTGGCCACACGTCACTTCACTTCATTATGTCAATGTATGAGATATAAACCTTTTTTATCACACAATTTATCACACAATATGTGTACACATGGCATAAATTGGTGTTATACCCAGTTTCTTTTTTTAATGTACTGTATTAATGTATTCATGTATATATAACAAATTCATAAGTTTTTTGTATTTTAAATTTTTAGAAAAATTATAATATTGAAAATACTGGAATTACTAAAGCATAAAGTTTCATAGTAATGTATAACTGCATTAATGTATTATCAATGTGCTGATGGTGCTCAGGTAACATTTTTCATTATTATCAATGTTGATAATATTTATGCTGATTTATTTCCAGATTATCTATCTATATCTATCTACAATTACAACTGAAACATGGTGGTATTGCCTCAGAGAAATGTGCAAAACAAAAAAATTCACATGATATAAATCACAAAAAAAAGAAATATGTCCAGGTCATAAATTCTTATGGATGATGGATACATCTTCAAAGCGGGCCTCATTTCAGCTTGTCAACTTGTTGAGGCGTCTCATGTTGGACAGTGACATGAAGCTCAAGGTGATGTCTAAGCTTGTTTGAGACCCAGTACATGTGCTTCCTTAGTGACTCAAAGTTTCCATTTCCCAAAGGGTGTGAGAGCTGATTAAAAATGGTCACAGCATTGTCAGGAAACATGATATGATGTTTTATTAACAAAGTTGGGAGGAGCACGTTCAGATAATTAACCCAGCCAATTCATCGTCAGCAATTATATCGCCTATCCTATCAGCTCGAGAGAGAACCTCTATAAATAGCTAAAACTGCCTTACCTTCATTTTCTCTGCAGTTTTTCAGCATCCCTCCACCACCCCGACTCCTCACCCCAGTATGGTGGGGAGCACTCGGGGGGAGCGCTCTGGGTCCGGGCTAAATGCCGAGCTCGGACCCCTCTCCCCGGACAGGTGGAGTACCCCGGGTTCGGGAGGAATTATCTCTCCCTGGATAGCACACCTTTTCTGATACCACTGCAATGATTCTACTCCAAGCGGCGTCCAGCACCCCACCAACCTTAAGTTCTGCAAGTTTTGGGGGTTATCAACGCCCCACTCTGGCTGTTGTCCCGCGCTAATTGCATCTTTTGGGGGGAGCGCTCTGGGTCCGGGCTAAATGCCGAGCTCGGACCCCTCTCCCCGGACAGGTGGAGTACCCCGGGTTCGGGAGGAATTATCTCTCCCTGGATAGCACACCAAATATGCATAACCTTTACTCTGTTTATTATATGTAAGTGTGAAATTCATTTAGGAAAGGGGCAAAGGCTAAAATGTTTTATAGTAGGAAATGTTTTTAAGGAAATTCAAACATAGAAAGTGGGCTGCACACCTGAATTTGCAATAGCAAATTGGCATAGGAGGGTGTTGACGAGTCTCCTTTGTACGTCTCTGAATGGTCTCCAGCACATAATGAAATAATCCATCAAATAATCACACACAGCTGTTCCCCTTCAGGAACTCGAGCTGCGTCGAGATCGCTTTGGGAACGCCCCTGCGTGACCGCGTTCTGA
>NW_015655597.1:798244-820694 GCF_001515625.1 Sinocyclocheilus rhinocerous | reverse complement strand
GCTCTGCCGGATGCGCTTTTATACTTTCTGGTGCTTACGTCACCCCGCCCGTGACGTCTCGCTACTCCATTGGGCTGATTTGACACGTGCTTCAGAACGCGGTCACGCAAGGGCGTTCCCAAAGCGATCTCGACACAGCGTCTCGTTCCCTCGGGGAACCATGGTTACATACGTAACCTAGAGACGTTCTTTGCCATGTCTGCATCAGTCAAAGAAATGCAACACACCCTTCACTGTAACAAAAAAAAATGCTTTGTCAGGAAACCTAAAATGTGGTCTGTAGTGGGATTGTCTTTGTGTGATGTTTGTACTATTGGGTTTTGAAGTATTTTGTGTCAGTGTCTTTTATTTTGATATGGTCAATATATAAAGGTCTCATTTCCTGTCTTTAGTTTCCTGTCCTCCTTGTCCATTGTTTCCAGTAATGTCTTGTTCTTGGGTGTGTCTCAGTCCACTCCCTTGTCAGTTTCTGAAGATATCAGAATATTCCTACTTCTCGACTATACAGTAAGCAAACATGTGGCAAGATTAATGTCTGAATTCACAGTTTCATTACTTCTGATGAGATTCTGAAGTACCCATACAAAGGTTATTTTACTATCTCATAAGGGCACAGAAGTTGTAAATGATGGGTAAGTTGACAGTGCTGACATGGTGGATGTAGTATGTCCAGATTATACTACACACATTCATCCTAAATATACTTCTGTCAGGACCACTATCGTCAAAGATGATTGACACTTAGCATACAGTTTGGATTGGCGGTAAGGTTCTGTTCTGGGCAAAAACTCCCTGCCCATCCATGCAGCCTGTCATGAATGAGCAACAATAACCGCCTAGGGTAAACAGAACAGAACCAAATGCAGATATCATTAATGTTCTTAATGACATTTTAGTGTAACAACATATTCAAGATAAAAGTCTGATTCAATGAGGCATATCAGAAAGCCAAATCCTGACTGTGGCGAAAGGAGATTCAGTCGATCCAAGCTTGACTCACGTGACCTGCCAGAACGCTACGCTTGATTTTTTATAATGGTCACAAAATTATTCAAACAAGTACTGTATCTACTTAAATAATATGCAATTTCAGACAGAGTCATGCTTCAAAATGGCTGGCAATAGAAATAACTAAGACAATATAAAAAGCATGATGTCAGTAAGTGTCACGGTTTTGTTAGTTTGGACTTTCAGTTTGCAGCTTTTCTCTGTTGTCATAGTTGTGGTTTTGATTTCTTCATTCTGTTCAGGTGTGTGTCGTTAGTGTCCTCATTTGCTTGTGCATTTAAGTTGCTCTCTTTCTGTTAATAATTGTCCGGTCTTGTGTCTACTATGTATACGTCTATTGTGTGGATGTGTTGCTCGTCTCTCTCTTTGTGGATATTTGCCCTTTGGTTTATTAAAACATTCTACCTTCATCTTTGTGCACTCGTGTGTTGTACTGCAGCTACCTGTGACAGTAAGAAGTCTCCTATACTCACCAAGACTGCATTTTTGTTAAAATAACTGGTTTCTATTTGAATATATTTTATAAAAGTAGTTAATTCCTGTGATGGCAAAGCTGAATTTTTAGCATCATTACTCCAGTCTTCAGTGTCACATGATCCTTTAGAAATCATTCTAATATGCTGTTTTTTTTGTTTGTTTGTTTTTTTGCTCATTTCTTACTTTTATCAGTGTTGAAAATAATTACATCTGAGTGATCATTGTTTCAATGTTTAGTGGACCAAGATCCTTTAGTATACAAATTCATCATGCTTTACTGATTCATGACATGAAGTAATGAGTTGAATAAGACATTATAATGTCATCAGGAGCCTCTGTGCAGCTTGATGAGATTACAACCTGGATTTTAACAACCTTTACACAAAGAGGAAGCAAGATACACCCGGCACCGTGTCAGCTTAATGTTGTCTATTGTGCACTCTGTTGTGAGATGTATTATATCAGATCTATAAAAATTCCCTTGAACACACAATAGGCCTGTGAGCACCTTCTTCCATTCTGTAATTCCCCTTTTTGGGCCAACTGTGCACAGTGAGGATGACATAGCCAAACCTGTAATGGCTGAGATTTGACATTAAAATAATATTTTTTTTTGAAAACCACATGCATTTTCTAATCCAGCTGTTGGAGGGAGCAAAAGCTTTTACATTAGTAAGACTTACAGTAAGTTATTCATCCTTTCACAACGTGGACCCCATTATTCCATGGAAAATAAATAGGATCAGGTAATAATAGTAGGATGGTTTTAACTGCACCAAATGACAAAAGTAATTCAGGAAATGTACTCTACACCACAAATGGAAAAAGCCCGTGAGCTTGAGCATCATTAGGGAGTGAAACATGGGGTTTCACAGTTCCTCGGATTCTTAGTTCAGTAGCTTTGTTTTTTCCATGTCTATAACACTCTTAAAGGGGTCATATGACGTTGCTAAAAAAGAACATTATTTTGTGTATTTGGTGTAATGAAATGTGTTTATGCGGCTTAAGGTTAAAAAAACACATTATTTTCCACATGCTGTTCAATATTGTTTCTCCTCTATGCCCCGCCTTTCTGAAACGCGTCGATTTTTACAAAGCTCATCGTTCTGAAAAGTGAGGTGTGCTCTGATTGGCCAGCTATCTAGTGTGTTGTGATTGGCTGAATTCCTCAAGCGTGTGACGGAAATGTTACGCCCTTTACCATACTGTGATGCCGTGTCGCGGCGCGATGAGACAAAACCAATAAAACCCATTAGGTTCATCCAGTGGGGACATAAATCAAGCGTAGCGTTAGTTCTGGCAGGTCACGTTAGTCAAGCTCGCATCAGCTGACTCTCAGCTGATCCCCATCTACCTATAGGAATATGACACCTATCTAAGCATTCATATATAAGGTCCCTCAGTATTATCAGCAGTTTTCGCATTGCTCAATAGCTAATTACCCTTCTCCATCCCCAGCTCCTCCTCTGTCAGTCAGGATTCAGCCTTCTGAAGTAATTCAAATTTCCACTTTACCACAGCAGTACTACCCCAATCTTTGTTTGTGTTCCCATCATTTTAATGCCCCCCAGGAATTGAGTTTGACAGCCCTACTCTAAGGGCTAAATTTACTGAGCATTTACACATACTTAATCATTGATCATATTCCAAATTAGGAAATCTTACATTAGGATTAATGCAAGATAATTATAATAAACTTGAATTATTATTTTACTTCCAGAGTCTTTCATTCATTTGTCAAGTAATAAAATAAGCATTCAAGTGACAGAGACAGTGCTTAAAATCTTTAGCATACCACAGAAATGCCCAAGAAAAGGTAAAAATAAAATAAAGGTAAAAGAAAACGTCTCCAGGTTACGAATGCAACCATGGTTCCCCGAGGGAACGTGGGCGGTGTTATGCAAATCTTCCCACACAGTGACGTAGACATGTGGGGGGGCGTGTTTAAACAAGGCGTTTTAGGAGGGTGTTGATGAGTCTTAACTTTTATAAAGAATATCTCTTTGGGTTTGAGACTTTAGTCTTTGCAACTTTATGGATCTTATCTATTCACGAACACCTTGTAACACTCAAAAGAGAAAGGAAAACTTGAAATCGCGTCATATGACCCCTTTAATTTTTGCAATGCTGAACACATCTCTTTAGCTGCCATATCTGTAAAGTCTAGTGCAGAAAAACAAATTATATTCTTTCACTTCATGACTTGAAAACTTGTGCATTTATTATGGCATTATAAGTGGCAGGTGTGGATGAAAAAGGAAAATCTTGCGCAAGTCCCTGCATTGTGAGAGTTTGCTTGTTTATGTATATAAGAATCAAATAAAAATCGCCAAAGCATCCAAGACTGTACTAAAATAAAGATTTAATATAATATCTATTTAATATAATCTAATTGTGTTTTAATTATATAATTACTGTTAATATAATCAAATTTTTAAATGTATATGTGTGTGTGATAATATAATAAATGTATTTTTTGTCTATCATGTGTAATTAAATTGTGCATTAAAAGAAGAAAAATACAAAATAAAAACATTTTATGCATGGATGGATGGGGCTTGGGTCCAAGGCTAGGCTTTCACAGCATTAAATAACATCTGTCAGTCAAATTACTTCCACTTCCAGAATTATCCATTGTTAGAGGCCCTCAGAGGACGTTAGGCCTGTTGTTTCCTGCTCTAGATTCACTGAATCCCACAATACTAATATACATCTGCATGCTCACACCTGCCATGATATAAAATAGAGTTTTAACTGTTAAACTGCGTGGCATGACATGTTTAACATGCCATAATGATAAAGAAAATTTAATCTATATTTTTATATAATATAAACGTATTCAGCTGCTAAACTAGAGGTAACTAGAGGTATTTCATATTGGATGAAGGGAAAGTACTTCTACTATTAGAAAAGCTCTAAAAACTGCTAGATCGGCTTACTTTTCGTCTATTCTAGAAGAAAACAAACACAACCCCCAGCATTTATTCAATACAGTGGCTAAATTAACGAAAAGTAAAGCATCAACAGGTGCAGACATTTCCCAACAGCACAGCAGTAATGATTTTATTAACTTCTTTACTTCCAAGATCGATACCATTAGAGATAAAATTCTAACCATGCAGCCGTCAGCTACAGTATCGCATCAGACAGTGCACTATAGATCCCCTGAGGAACAATTCCACTCATTCTCTGCTATAGGAGAGGAAGAATTGTATAAACTTGTCAAATCATCAAAACCAACAACATGTATGTTAGACTCTATTCCATCTAAGCTACTAAAATTAGGTGCTTCCAGAAGTCAAAGATCCTCTTCTTAATATTATTAATTTGTCAGTGTCATTAGGATATGTCCCAAAATCCTTCAAACTGGCTGTTATTAAGCCTCACATTTAAAAAGCACAACTTGATCCTAGAGAATTAGTTAATTACAGACCAATCTCAATTCTCCCTTTTCTGTCAAAAATACCGGAAAAGGCAGTATCCTCTCAGCTAAGTTCCTTCTTAGAGAGAAATGGTATATGTGAGGATTTGGTTGTATATCTCTATTAGTGCTACTGGATCTTAGTGCTGCGTTTGACACAATCGACCACAACATTCTTTTAAGTAGACTACAAAATTATGTTGGCATTAGTGGAATTGCATTGGCATGGTTCAAATCTTACTTATCTGACCATCGTCAATTCGTAGCAGTGAATGAAGAGGTATCATATCCATCACAAGTACAATATGGAGTACCACAAGGCTCAGTACTAAGACCACTGCTTTTCACAATTTACATGTTACCTTTGGGAGATATCATCAGGAAACATGGTGTTAGCTTTCACTATTATGCTGATGATACTCAGCTCTATATTTCTTCGCGGCCTGACAATACATACCAATTCGCAAAACTAATGGAATGCATAGTTGATATAAGAAACTGGATGACTAGAAATTTCCTACTGCTAAATTCTGAAAAACATAGGTGTCAATTATTGGACCAAAAACCTCTGCATATAATAGCCTAGAACACTGTCTAACACTTGAACTTGATGGCTGTTCTGTCAATTCTTTGTCATCAGTTAGGAACTTAGGTGTGCTTTTTGATAGAAATCTTTCCTTTGAAAACCATGTTTCTAGCATTTGTAAATCCGTTCCATCATAAAAATATATCTAAATTGCGACTTATGCTCTCAATGTCAAATACAGAAACATTCATTCATGCGTTCATGACCTCAAGGTTAGATTATTGTAATGCTTTATTGGGTGGTTGCTCTGCACGCTTAATAAACAAACTCCAGCTGGTCCAAAATGCAGCAACTAGAGTTCTTAGTAGAACCAGGAAGTATGACCATATTAGCTAGGTTTCGTCAACTCTGCACTCGCTCCCTATTGAACATCGTATACATTTTAAAATCTTGCTAATTACTTATAAAGCCCTGAATGGTTTAGCTCCTCAATACTTGAGTGCGCTCATATCACATTACAGTCCTTCACGTCCGCTGTGATCTCAAAACTTTGGCCATTTGATAATATCAAAATCAACTGCGGATGGCAGATCTTTTTCCTATTTAGCGCCCAAACTCTAGAACAATCTACCTAGTGTTGTTCAGGAGGCAGACACACTCTGTCAGTTTAAATCTAGATTAAAGACCCATCTCTTTAACCTGGCATACACATAACACACATTTCTATAATTCAAATCCGTTAAAGGGCTGTTAGGCTGCGTTAATTAGGTCAAACGGAACACTTTCCATAACACCCAATGAACTTGTTACATCGTAAGAAGAATGGCATCTACGCTAATATTAGTCTGTTTCATTCTTATTCCGAGGTCACCGTAGCCACCCAGATCCAGTTCATTTCCAGACCAGATGGTCACCATAGCCACCCAGATCCAGTACATATCCAGACCAGATGGTGAATCAGCACCTAGAGACGACCTCTACAGCCCTGAATGTCAGCGGAAAACATGTGAACTAGATGAGCCCCAGATCCCCTGCGAAGACCTCGTCAACTAAACGGCCATCGGGACAAGACCATGGGAACCAGACAAGTGTTGCAGCCTAGATCTGACCTGTGTTGATTCAATCCCCTTATTATGTGTGTCATTATTTGCCTCAGGTTTTTTTTTTTTTGCATGTCATGCTCCAGATGGTCCCCTGAAACCATTTTGAAAAAATGCAGTTTTCATACATCAAATTCTTAATTCTGAATGTTGTTCCACCTGAAGTCGGAATATTCATGCTTCACAAATCTGTGCCTTTGATGCATCATGGGAGATAACATTTTTGCAAACACTTAAGTGAAATAATGATCTCTGTGCTGTTTAGGTTTGTTTTATGAATATATATATAATATATGCATCCCATGAAATGACTATAGCAGTACCAGCTTCGGCCATAGGAAGGTGGAAATACGAAAAGCATAGAGAGATTTTAGCTAACAAAAACAAAGAATCACAGAATGAATTTAGTTAGAATTTTTGATGGATAGACTTAGCTGCAGAAGTGAAATGTAACTGACAAATGGAAAATAACAGCCGTTTTAATAGTTGACAGTTATAATTTTTAAGGTCTGTAAAACATGTAAATGTCCAGTTCCTTGATGGGAAATGACGCAATGAAAGTCTCTAGAGACTGTAAAAACCTACACATACAGTACTATCCAGTATGTCAGAAATTTTTTTTTTTTAGGAAAACAGAAATCTTGTACATATCTTATAGACATAATCTCATAATTCATCTCAACTAGTTCTTATTCATCTAGTTTTTCAAGACTTTATACAGAAATGTCCATTTGTGTGTGTACATTACTTGCAGCATGTGGCAAAAAACACATGTAATACTGGCCTATTGTTGCACATTATTGGTTTACACTCCCCCATTTTCAATCAGATCTCTCGTTTGTATTACAATAAAGCTGTAAACTTTTTGATCAAGAAAAATGTACATATTTATTTTTAGCTGTCTTTTATGACAAATGATTTCCTCTCGTCAGATGCAGAGCTGTGTGAGTGAAACCTCAGTTCAAACCGTACTGTGAACAAAGATGATTGCTGCAAGACTCATTTAAATTCTTCCTGCTGGCTGGCCATTTTCTCAAACACAAGGTTGAAGGCTTTCCAGTGCACACATGTAAAGGTAAATAGACTGTTGCTCTCAACATTTCTTGGTAAGCTCATTACAATTCCCCTTGGTGCTTTGTTCAGTTTAGCCATTGTTTGCTTGCATTACCTGAAACCAATTAGTGAATTTTCTTGGTTGTAAAGGTCTGTGTTTTGTCAAAATGGGTTTTTGCTGGAAATGTATCTCAGCGAACATGATCAGTATTGACTGTTTGTGTCGAACTTATTCTTAAAAGGTCACACAAACTGAAATGGTAATGTGTGGATCTTACAGTGAGGTGAAAAAAGTGTGATAAAAATCTTAGCTCTAAATAACATTATCATGCATTTTTATTGAGGTAAAATCAAGCCGCTACATCCTCAAGTCCAACAAGTAATTATCCTCAATCATTCTGGAGCCTAGTTTGAATAAATAACGGTAAATCAGTTTAAAGTGCCTGTTGTTTACGTTAAATAGCAATGATTTACGATTTGATTTAATTTATTGCAGCTCTTCTGTAATAGATTGTGGTTTCAGGGATCAGCAGCCTCTGACCCACAAACAGTTATTCATGGTCAGTAAAACAGCTGCTCTTATGTACAAAAACCCAGATATGTTGGAATGCTGGTTGTGTTCATGGTCTGTCAACATCTTGAGTAATTGGTATGGATTTAAAAACCCCTTTAAATTTTTTTATAAAACCACATCACACAACCACAATTTAATCACCAAACATTTCCAACAATAGTACAGTATGGATTGCTGGTGGAGACCACTGGGCTATTGTTGGAACTTTTTGAATTGTGGTAAATGTTTATATATAGTATTTTATTTTTTATTATTTTTAAATTGATTTTTTATTTTATTTTTTTGTAATAATTTCTTTAAAAAGGGAATAGCATCCATAGCTGGATGCAATCAGAGGCACAGCTGCTCTGAAGGTTCACTCTAATCGTGCATAAAAGGGGTAATATCTTCACACCGTTATGCCTATCAGAGAGTCTCTCTGAATAAAGCAAGCATGTTAGCACATGTGGCACATTAAATGACCTTCTGCGGTGACCTCCATGAGCTCAAGTTGCTCCAAAACATCAGAGAGAATGCTAACAATGACACATCTCTCCTCCTCTTCTGCCAACATGAGTTTGAAAAAGCACTCTAACCTGAACCGAGATTGCAGCTATAGCCTCAAACAGGAAACATAAGCCCTGTGGTTTTTTAAGTATGGCTCAAGGATGCATGTATAACTGATTTTATGTAATATTATACCATGGAGCTTAAAATTAATCAGTTTATTTATTATTTTACAGTTGGAATCTGAGTCGTTTCTTATTCAGAACTGGTTCCATCCATGTACTTTTCAGCGACACCACAACACTACTATGAATCTGCACGTTTGTTTAGTCCAATGCCTTATTCTTTTTAGTGAATCATAAACATACAGTGTGACCAGTTTTCTGATTCTCAAACCAATGACTCTGATGAGCCCGTTCTTTTTGTTAAATCTTAAACCACACACATCCTGAGAAGTGAAACCAAAACATTTTTATTGCCCCCTGGTGGCTGGCTGCAGTATAGGTCATAAACCCCTGCCCTCTCCAGGTAAATGAATTGTAAGTGAGCCAAACTACAAAAAAAAATTAACGTAATAATAATTTATTTATATTTCAAATACATTTTTCCCAAAGCTGGTTTCTGTAATTTTATGTAGTACTTATCACGCTGATGTATGTTCAATTGTTCGTTTTTCTAATAGGGTTGGTTTTAGTTATTTGATGCTATGAAAATGGGGTCAGCTGTCATGACTGACAGCTGTGATTGACAGTTTCTCTGAGTGAAGTAGATATAGAGATATAGAGGTATAGAGATCTTCAGGAGGAGACTGAAGCTGTACTTTAACTTTTCATTTTCTATAACTGTTTCGTTTCACGGCGACAAAATGAGTTGTTCTGCAATAAACTACTAACCGACCTAAGGGATCTGAGGGATCATTGAAGTTTGTTCGGTTAAATTTGACCAATTTAGTCCAATTCTTGAATGAAAAAATATTATGAGCTGGTTCTTTTTAGTGAATCATAAACATACAGGGTGACCAATGTAGCCCGATTCCAGAACAAATGAATTTTGAGTTGTTTGTTTTAGTGATAGACACACAGCATGAGACATGGATCAGTGTAATTACTAACTGGTTGTTCATATACCAACTTGTATTTAAAAATTACGCAGTTTGTCAGCAGTATTTTATAAATATTAATGTATTAAATGTTTCCTTTTTTGTTTTTTTTTGTATTAGTGCTTTTTTAATATTTAATTAAAGGCAGTTATTGGAAGCATTTATGTCATCTCTAAAACACTGAAAGTTCTTTAAAAAGAAACACCTTTTGCATTTGCAAAAAAATAAATATATATATATAGTTGAAATTATCAAATCATTAAGTAATGGTATGAGTAAATTCTTTATTCCCCAGTTATTTTGTTTTTGCATGCAAATCTAAGTATAAAAATCTAGATAGCATCATTAACATCGTTTTATAACACACATATCTGATTATTACAACTGTAGAAAACACAAACACAACAACAACCAACAACAAGAGAACCAACAAGACATCCACAGAATGGTACAAGTACCATGGCATCTTATAGAACTCTGAGCGCAGGTGAGTCGCTCCTTTATTTCTCACCACATTCTCGATCCAGAAGACGGCCGAGTCCAAAGGCCTCACCGGCTGGTCCTTTCTCCTGAACACGTATTAAGTTGTCAAACTGGTCGAAAGAACAAAGGAATGCCCAGGATCGGGACCCCATGGTATATGGCCTCCTGCACTCCATTGGTTCCTCCGTGGGCTACGAAGGCTTTGATCTTGGAATGCCCCAGGAGGTCGTTCTGTGGTTTCCAGTCCACGATAAGAGTGTTGTTGCCCATGGTGGATGGACGATCTCCAAGATGTCTCCAGATGTCTCCAATATTGTTGGCCATGTCGGTGGGGATACTTTTAACAAGTGTTCCCAATGACATAATAATAAAGCCGTGGTCTCTTGAACTCTGCACAAACACTTCCAGATTTGCAGGAAGAGGCTTGGAAGGTTTGCATTAAAATCCACCCATGTAAACAACATTTGGCACGATTGGTCTCGGGAACTCAAAGACAAAATCAGTCCTCATGAGTCAAATCAGCAGCTTGAATGAGGCTAACAATGTCTGTTTTGTAATCAAAATACTTATCTATTAGTGCATCATAATGTGGACCAACCACAAATCTTTCCTGGAAGAAAATAAAGCTCTGAAATAAAACATTTTTAACCCTTTGAGGGAAACTCATTTTATCTGTATGGCCAGAGCCTAGTAAAGGTACATAAGGCAACGGAGAGGGTGCTATAGCAAAATGTCCTTCACCGCTTGTGATCCATCGTATACATTGAGAACAAGAGGGAGTTTTAGATAATGAGCTAAAAACACGCCGCCTACTAAGGCAGGATCAGTGAGCACCAGGTCATACCGCTCATCCTGAAGTCTTTTCACAAGCATCTTATCTTCCAAAAAGGCAGACACCATTTTACAGGAAATACAATGTGCTTTTGACAACATGGAAAACAAATCGAACTGGAGCTTCAAGAAGAGTCCAGAAGCGTCACCTCTTTCTATCTCTATCATTTTCCATAAATACTCTTCAAAAAAGTGATCAGATCTGCTTATTTCGTCTGCAATTGTGATGGAATTGTAGAGAGGGGATTTTTCGTGAAGTACCAGCTGGATTTGGGTCGGATCACTGTGATGCTGTGGCACCTGTAGTGCAGCTCATCTATAAGGACTTTCATATTGACCCAGTGGCTTCCATCGACAGGATACAGTAAAACTTTACCTCAGCTGCAGCTCAGAGTGAAAACAGAAAATGCCAAAAATAATCCAACAATGAAATGTGACTGGTTGGAAAGTGACTTCATTGTATTTGACCAAAAAACAAAATAAAATACATATTAATATATTTTAGTTATACCTCCTTTGCACTCACAAAAAACTGAATGAACACTGAAATCATCCATGCATTCATTTTCCATACCACTTTATCCTACACTGAAATCATTAATCTAAATTAAACTAAATTATTACTAACTGATGAGACTCTTAGACTAATTGTTCATGCATGAGTGAAAGACCAACACTTGCTCATTCCAGAGCTCTATTCATCTGAACCACTAAATTCAAAATATGCTTTACAAAGTCCACTTAAATTATTAACATTCAAATCAATAATTAATAGGCAGACACTGCATATGGTTCAGAGATATTTTTCCTTTAATCCTTTTGGACTGTTGCAGGTCATTTTGATCCAGTTTTTACCCAGTTTAGACAGATACAAATATATACTTTATTTATAAATATATTTTTATATAATATAATTTTGTCAAGTTTATGTTTAAAACTATCAAAAGAATTAATAAAAAATCATATATTCACTGTAAACTAGTCTTATGTATCTATGCAATTTTGCTACTTTTTTTCTTTTGTCTTTTTTAAAGGATATTTAGTTATTTTGCTGGAATATCAGGCAACATTAAGCATGATCCAATTAAATACAGATTGTTAATTCATTAATAGTTTGATTCACAATTTAGTCACAATTTTATTTTTTTTCCCACTTGATACATGTGTCAGACACAGCTCAGTTTGCCAGTGGTTGCGTTCTTGATTGTCATTTTTCTTTAGGCAGCACACAGTGCTTAGGCTCTGGGGTTTTATAGCGTCTTACTGTCAGTGTGTATCAGCGTACTCAGATATACCCACCTAATGTCAATGCATGCTGGCATCCAAACACACATATGTGCTTGCACATTACCTGCATGTTACATGCTTACTTTAAGAGGAAGCTGTACAAGTGGAGACATGACTGATACTCTGATGGATGGAAATATCTGGGCCGCATGACAAAGTATGATTCAAAGTTGAAAAACGAATAATAATAAAAGAAAAAAATTTGTCAGAGAAGTGGCCTAGCAGTTGCATGTGCTGCTCATGTGGTGATGGAAGTTCAAGTCTAGCTCATGTTATTTAGGACAAATTTTAAAATAATTTAAAAATAACTGCAGGACTTGGGGCTTTGGGGCTGAAATATCGGCGGTATAGGTCAAACAAAGTGTGGAGGACAGAATCACCTTTTTCTAAAAGTGTGGGGGACATGTCCCCCCGTCCCCTGCGGCTGCTACGCCCCTGCCAAGCACATCGGACGACACGGAAAACAGCACATTCACCCCATTGTCGTCCTCTTCATTCTTACAGCCGGAGTAGGAATATGTTATAGTATAACAATTCCAATTTATAATTGCACTCCATTGTTTTCATTGTTTAAAGATTTTACTAAAAGACTGAACACTTTTTTTGGTGTTTACAGTTTTTTTTATATACTTGTATATTTTAAATCGTTTTACCATATATTTTTATCTTTTTGGTGTCTTTATAATATTATTTTTTTGTTAACGTACTGTGCAATTATTAAAATTTAAAATTGTTCATTTACACTTCAATTTATAATTGCACTCCATTGCTTCTATTTTAAGATTTTACACATTGAACAATTTTTAGTTTTTTTAATGTTTACTTTTCATACTTGTATATGTAAGGTCATTACTGAAGTTCATTATTTTAATTCATTATGCATTACTGCTTTTTCTTTTAATATTACTTTTTGTACTTATATGCTGCAATGTTTTTCAATTATATTTCAAATTGTTCACTTCTCATCTATCAACTGTAATTTCACTCCATTGTTTCTGTTATGTAAAAAAGTAATTGACAAACAGATTGAAGTCTTTGTACAATAAATTAATTTTTTATTAAAAAACTATTACGTGTAATGTGTGTAATTTTATTTAATCTATAATTTGACATGTATCATTTAGTATAAATGGTTGTGCAGATAACAAAGTAAACACATTACAGGAGAGTCATCACAGCCTAACGAATTACTTGAGCATTATGCCCTCCTACCCCATGAAACACATCTTGATCAGGCTCTTGCAAAACATCTGTGATGTTCCAGTCAGGCAAAAACATTTCTTTGTTCAGCTCACAAATATTGTGCAGAACAAAACAAACAGCAACAACTTCAGACATAAGATACCAGATATCTGAGACGCCCAAAGGCGTTCTCCACAGGCATTCATGCTGAGCTCAGTCCTTAGTTGTAGAGCCGTTGTTGAGGGGTCAGTGCATGGTGGTTTATGAAACCCTTCATAAGCCAGTTTTGAGAGGATATGCAGCATTGCCAATTAAATGGACCAGGAACTCCATTCACTGTCGTGGAGTTCTGTTCAAAAATAAAAAAAATATTGTAAAATGCTGTTGTTAACGTCCTACATGGTTTCATACACTTGCATCTTGATATCAAAATATATGACACTTCTCATCTATCAACTGTAATTTCACTCCATTGTTTCTGTTATGTAAAAAAGTAATTGACAAACAGATTGAAGTCTTTGTACAATAAATTAATTTTTTATTAAAAAACTATTACGTGTAATGTGTGTAATTTTATTTAATCTATAATTTGACATGTATCATTTAGTATAAATGGTTGTGCAGATAACAAAGTAAACACATTACAGGAGAGTCATCACAGCCTAACGAATTACTTGAGCATTATGCCCTCCTACCCCATGAAACACATCTTGATCAGGCTCTTGCAAAACATCTGTGATGTTCCAGTCAGGCAAAAACATTTCTTTGTTCAGCTCACAAATATTGTGCAGAACAAAACAAACAGCAACAACTTCAGACATAAGATACCAGATATCTGAGACGCCCAAAGGCGTTCTCCACAGGCATTCATGCTGAGCTCAGTCCTTAGTTGTAGAGCCGTTGTTGAGGGGTCAGTGCATGGTGGTTTATGAAACCCTTCATAAGCCAGTTTTGAGAGGATATGCAGCATTGCCAATTAAATGGACCAGGAACTCCATTCACTGTCGTGGAGTTCTGTTCAAAAATAAAAAAATATTGTAAAATGCTGTTGTTAACGTCCTACATGGTTTCATACACTTGCATCTTGATATCAAAATATATGACAAATAAAATGTGCCAGTAAAACAAACATTGCATTGTTGTTTACTTTTTATTATGTTTTTTAATGTCAGAAAATATGTTTTAATAGTATATTGTAACCCACAATCAAATACATTTAACCCTATAAAGCCTGCTGTACCATATTTGATACACAACTTCTAAAAATTTGTTGTTCACAATCCACTACATGCCTTCTGTGTTCTGATTGATACTTTATGTTTCATGTTGAAATGTGAGTATCAAATATGATACATCAGGCTTTTGAGGAATGTGTATTTGCCCATCTCTCAATCATCATTGTATTGCATTGCATTATATGTTTTGCTCCCCAAAATTAAAACTACAGAGCTTTGGTCATACAACTAAGCATTTAAATATCATCTTACTAAGGCATATTATTGGGAGATATAGAGTGACAACTGATATTTATATGCATTTTATTTAAGTAATCTGCTAGTGTTATAAGGATCTCAGTGATTTACATTACAATCAGAATTTCATCTTACTTTTTTTACTTTTTGAGCATAATATCAGCAAAAACAATATCTAAGAGTAGGTAATCTATAGGGGAATATTTTCACAAAGAAGGGATGCAGACTTAGACTAAAGCTGTTTTTTAGCAGCCTCTTCTCATCCCAACTTGGAAACTGTCTTTGTACCTGTTCCCTGAGCTGTCAATACATTTAGACATTTGATGGGATATTTTATAAACCAAATCAAGGTAGCAAGTTTACTCAGATATACCATGGCAACATGGAGATTCATACTGAGTAATGTTTTGTCCCTCAAGGGTCGTATCCACTCGCACTGAGCGCATTCTGGTTTCAAAACCCCTTTTTCCTCTCACAATCAGATTTAAAACGTTTGGAGCAAAACACAATGCCAGGAGTGTGATGCCAAACATCATGGTTTAAATTACACGGTCTTACACAATATCTCTGTCTTCACCAGTCACTTAGGCATGCAAAATAAACCATAGTAAAGCTGGACACTTTCTCTGGATCTCACTATTTCCTTCTTCCTACATTAAGACAATGACAGTGAGCAGTCCAAGCAGCCAGAGGCAGGGTTACGTAATCTGTTTTAGCTCATGATTTCACTCTTGGATCGAAGCCATTTGTTTTAGAGGACCGTAGAATGTCCATCAAACATTAACACTATGTTTATGAACATTAATAAGGGTGGTAAATATTTAAATGAAGGGAGGAGCTTTATAATCCACTCATAATTTACTAATATGCTCATCAATCACTGACACTGAGCTTATTGGAAAAAGTTTGAATGTTTGTGAAATTTTAACAAATCATATAAATAAACACCATTATATTTGGAAATGTTTTGCAGACTTTTCCCAGCATCATTATATGAATCGTTTTTAAACAAATTTTGACTACATTTCAAATGAATGAGTTGTCTTTAACTAAATGCTGCCCTCTGTTGGAGTTAGACTTACACTATACTTTTCAAAAGTTTGGGGTCTATAAGATTTGTTTTTGAAAGTATTAATCATTTTAATCAGCAGGGATGCATTGTAATTGATTAAAAGTGACAGTAAATACCTTTTTAATGTTACAAAGGATTTCTAATTCAAATAAATGCTGTTCTTTTGAACTTAGAATTAATCAAAGAATGCTTAAAAAAGTATTACAGTCTTTGCCAAGAGCTTGTAACACTCCAAAGAGAAAGGAAAAAATGAAATCGCATCATATGACCCCTTTAAGCAGCACAACTGTTTTTAACATGGATAATAATACTATCAAATGTCTCTTGAGCACCAAATCAGTATATTAGAATGATTTCTGAAGGGTCATGTGACACTGAAGACTGGAGTAATGATGCTAAAAACTCAGCTTTGACATCACAGGAATAAAATACATTTAAAAATATATTAAAATAAAAATAAAAAGTTATTTTATTTTTATTTTTAGTAATAGTAGTAATAGTAATGTAATATTTCAGTATTACAGTTTTTATTGCATTTTGATCAAATAACTGCAGCCTAAGTGAGCATAGACTTCTTTTCAAAAACATGAAAACGTCTTAAACGACCCCAGGCTTTTGAATGTTAGTGTACATTCCTTTGCTTCATTTCTGAAGTGAATTTAGTGGAAGGACCAAAGAAGGCCTCTAAGCTGACGTAATGCTTTGTCATGAATGTATTCAAAGCTTCTTAATCATTTTTGTCTTTTTTAATTTGAAAAGATCTTCATCTCAGAAACACATTGAACATCAGCTGTTTCCTATTACAGACCTACAGCAAGTTTTAAGCAAATGCAGTTGCTCATGAAAGAGGGACTGGATCATCAGTTTTATCATTCAAGGGTGGTGGGAACAT
This sequence comes from Sinocyclocheilus rhinocerous, assembly GCF_001515625.1. NCBI lineage: Eukaryota > Metazoa > Chordata > Actinopteri > Cypriniformes > Cyprinidae > Sinocyclocheilus > Sinocyclocheilus rhinocerous. Next base: position 803,731 of record NW_015655597.1, on the reverse strand, counting down.
CAGGCAGTCTCCACCATTTGGAATAATGAGCTGAATTTAAGCCCAAAGCATTTAATAAACCATATGTGCTGTAGTCAAACCATCTTTTCATGGTTTATAATCTAGGAACACAGAATATATATAATCATTGTTATGTTTGGAATACACAAAACACATGACTTTTCAATGTGTTCATATTTTGGTTTTAGGTCGAACAGGATCATTTGGGCTATTTTTCTTCTTTAACACATCTTCTGTATAAAATAAATGTCGAAAAAGATGTTTATGATGATTGTACCCTAGTTTACAGACGAATTAGTTACGAGTAGTGTTTAATCTACGTAAGTGATTCTTCTATGGGATCAATTTTCCGTCAAAAGTATTGCGGTCACGGATAAAAAATAATAATAAGCGTGGAACCAAAATGTAAAAATGCAAGTAAAAATATATTGCACAAAATTTAAAAATAAAAGCAAAGTTTGAATGAACGCGTGGAGACCTTGTTAACCTAGTGCAAGCTAGATTAAAGTGATTATTACGTTTTGAATATGGATATTATTCTTACAAAAATGCATCTATTCGCTACAGGAGGCCTTTGTTCACCCCCCGGAGCCGTGTGAGACACTTTTTATTATGAATGGATGCGCTTTATTTCATTTCTTTTGGACTGATGCACTGCAACACCCGCTGACTGCCATTAAACAGCTTGGAAGATCAAAGACAATTTTTAATATAACTCCGATTGGATTCGTCTGAAAGAAGAAAGTCATATACAACTAGGATGCCTTGAGGGTGAGTAATTCATGGGCTAATTTTCATTTTTGGGTGAACTAACCCTTTAATGCTACCTGTTTTGTTAATGTTAAAAATCTTTTTAATACATCAATAAAAGTTTGTCCTGTCACAGATACCGTACGGACAGTCCGACCCAATACGGCTCAGTTTTTATTAGGGGTGGGAGAAAAAATCGATCCATCGCGATTCTCTCTCCAACGATTCTGGATTCTGAGAATTTCAGAATCGATTCTGAGCTTAGTTTTTAACCAGATGCGCGATGACGCTGAGTTTGCTTTAGAAACACCCGTGTTCTGCTTGCTCACACACATACACCACTTGAACCTTCCGTAAAATAATCTTTCATAAAGTTCGGAAAGGTTGAAGCGAATTACAAGGACATTCGCGGGCTTCATTGCACCGGATGCGCTGAGAGACGCGCGCTTTGTTTGATGTTACACTTGAAGTGTGCGGTCTCGCCCGTCGGTATTTTCATTACAAATGCTCTACGAAGTAATCATTTATGTGGTTTGGAATGCAGTGGACTTGTATATTTAAAATATGAACCTCACTAACAGAAGGCTGCTTTCAGTTTCAAATGCTGAAGCGCGCTTTATTTGTGAAGACTGCTCGCGCATGCGGCTGTGCGCGACTCCGTGGTTTAATGCACATGCACTTGCGTCTCAAAATGGTTTTATGGCGCAAAATTAATGTAAACACAGCCAGTTGTGTCTTAAGCGATTAAACGGACAGGACAAACCACATTAGGCCTACTTATATTTCAAAAGAGATCCGTGCGTGAATGCAGCTTAAAAGATGTCCCGCTGTCTATGATGTCATAGTAAAAAACAACAGTAAAGATGAAGAAAAATCACTCACAGTTCTTGAATGGAAAACGTTCAGATAATCTTAAATACTGAAAGCACTCTTTGTTTGTTGTTTGTAATATGTTTCTATGCTCCTCTTTATTATTTGCTACTTGCTTGTATGTTTTGAAGTTATATTAGTTAGCAAACAATGGTCACAGATCGAAAAATATAAGCTTAAACCAAAAATTTAATAACGCATTTGAATTTTTTTTTTAAAAAACGTTAAACATTTAAAATCATATTGCACAAAACTGAAATATTAATACAAAATTACCCGACTTGCACACAAAATCTTGTTTTCCTTGGTTATATTTCTCTGCTTTCATCTCCTCTTCTAGCCAATAAGGCAATCTAGCCTTACAATAATGCAAATACAGTAATTATTGTTGTTCAGCGTGACAAAAATTAAGCAATATTGATGTGCGCATGCACAGTGGCTGTATCTGTACCCCATCTAGACTTAACAGTATAACTCACCTCAATTTTGCCATTTTTAAAGCATCATAATTTTGAGTTGTTTCCAAGGACATAAGGCAGAATCACCCTAAAATCTAAGATGTGGCCTAGGTAAAGGCAAATAATCTCATTTTTAAATTTTGTGCAATATATTTTTACAATTTTAAATTTGGGTTTCGCTTATTATTATTATTATTATTATTATTATTATTATTATTTATCCGTGACAGCAATACTTTTGGCGGAAAATTAATCCCATAATTCTTACTCTGTGGAAACATGTAGAAAATCATGTTTATGAAAGATGTTTATATATTACTTGAAAACTTGTTTAGCCTACATATGAATTAGCAGTGTCTGCATTTACCATGGCAATATGTTTAAATTTCAGTGTTTGTTTTAAAGGCATTTTTGTATATTTATATTTGTTATTAACTAAATGTAAACTAATGCCTGTAAAAGTATTATAAGGCGTTTGTATTGGTATGTAATCAAACCGTATAGGCTATAAAATGCATGTGAGTTCGCTCTGGATTTTCATGTGTTCCTCCAGCGCTATCTAGTGGCCGTTCAACGCAACAACAGCCTCTCAATCCATCCTGCACCGCGAGCACCGCGCCGACTCCGAGTCCGAGCTGTCTGTCTGCTGCCAGGGGCGGACATGTTGGGGCGGCCCGCTGGAGGACAGTACAGCACATATTTCTGATTTTTCCGGAGAAAGTGACAACAAAGCAGAGACGGGACACCATGGATGCCGTCAACGCTTTTAATAATGAGGTGTGTGTGTGTGTTCAATAATATGAAACGGTTGTAAAATGGCGGTTTGTTGGGCACAAGCGTTCAATGTGTTGCAACGGCCCAAGCCAGATGAAGGCCTCAGTGTTTAATATGCGCAGTTGCATGCTGCTGGGCTGGATATAGCTGATCATACGAAACCGTCCTTACGTAAATGTTAGTGTAAATGCTTAGATCTGTGCATTACAATACTTTGAACGCGGTAATAACATGCCTAATAATGATAATATACAGCATGGTCTGCAATTGGTCACTTTGCACGTTAGTTTCGGCTTTTCTGTGCGCCTGATCTAACATTTATGAATACTTCTGTGCTTAAATTATGAGATGACGTACAAACTAGTGTTCGTGTTGTTTACAGTCTGTGTGCAGCTCCTCTGCCATGAGTCTCCGGCGTTAAAGTTTATTAAGGGAATATCCATAACATGTCACAGTTCATTCTTTCAGTAACTGTATATTGTTCGCTAATCGCGAGATAAACAATTGTGGCCGGAAATAGTGACAGAATGATTGTAAAAGGACCATATTCCACCATTAGCAGCATTTTCTTAATGCCCATGACGTTTTTGCACCGAAAACAGTGACAATTTAGTTGCAAACTGCAAATCTTTTTCTCTGGCCCTTTTAAAAGAATGTTTTTGTGACTGTTCCTTTAAGAACCATGCAAATATTCATCTAACCTCCGCCTACTGTAGTTCAGTGTTTATCTGTAGACTTGATGGATGCAGAGTTTATGTAATGAGCTGTTATTTATTTGTAAAGTGTTAAAGTACAATTTTTCAAAATTGATAGGTGAAGTGTGTAATTTCTGCACCACAAACCTCACTAAACAGAAATGCAAAAATAATGATTGTTTTCAAGCACGTTTTCGCACACACTCCCTTGTGTGTTATTGGTCAGCCAAATCGATAGTCCCTCCCCCAAACTCACGTCATTGGTTTAGCAAGTGTCACTATGTCGGGACTGGTCAGGATACAAATAAAGTGCAGCAGTTTCCGCCCACTTTTTCAGCTGCATTGTTTCCAGAAGTATTTTTTCCTTTAAAGGGGTCATATGATGCTGCTAAAAAGAACATTATTTTGTGTATTTGGTGTAATGAAATGTGTTTATGCGGTTTAAAGTTAAAAAAACACATTATTTTCCACATACTGTACATTATTGTTTCTCCTCTATGCCCCGCCTTTTTGAAACGCGTCGATTTTTACAAAACTAATCGGTCTGAAAAAGCGATGTGTGCTCTGATTGGCCAGCTATCCAGTGCGTTGTGATTAGCCGAATACCTCAAGCGTGAGACGGAAATGTTACGCCCCTCACATACTGTTGATGCCGTGTCCCGGCCGAAGCGATGATTCAAAAACGGTCCTGCCAGGAGACAGCATCACAGTATGGTAAGGGGCATATCATTTCCGTCCCACGCTTGAGGTATCCGGCCAATCACAACGCACTGGATAGCTGGCCAATCAGAGCACACCTCGTTTTTCAGACCGATGAGCTTTGTAAACGGCTCGTTTCAGAAAGGCGGGGCATAGAGGAGAAACAACAATGTACAGTATGTGGAAAATAATGTGTTTTTTTAACCTTAAACCGCATAAACACATTTCATTACACCAAATACACAAAATAATGTTCTTTTTAGCAACATCATATGACCCCTTTAAAAAGTCTTTGTTTGAACAACCAGGTTGTTTGTACCAAAACAACAATTTACATGGTGAATCACAACATTACAAACTTGCAGTTTGTATGAAATTGTATACTGTGTCTGAGTAGGTTCTACATTAGAATTTGAACTTACTCCATGACCGCTAAACAGTGTGTTTTATATAGTATGAATATGGGTAGTGTGAATGAAATTTGGACATACTTTGTAGTAGGGTAGTATTCGGATGCAGCTTTGGATTTAGTATTTAGAAACAATAAATTTTATGCTTTTGTGAAATATTAAAGTAGTTTGAGTTTAGGTAGACTGACTATTACATCATTCCCAGTGCTTAATTTTGAGTGGGCAGGTGCTAAAGAGTTATTTTGATGTGATTTGTTTGTTTGATTCACAGACTTGAAATTTTTTTACAGAATGGGATTTTTACTTCCGGAACTGTCACCGAGTCAGCATATGATTTAATTATTACAGTTGTCTCTGCATATTACGATAAAATATTGGGGAAGTATTTTAACTTTGATAAAAGTATAAGCTTAAAAACACTTCCACCAGTTTCCACAAGAAGTCCAGTAAAAAACAGCGTTTCAGGCGGTCGCACACCGGACGAGAAGCGCAGCGTCACGTCGCGCCACGTCTTTAAAATTAAAGTGTAGGCACACCGGCGGCGCCGTTCGCCATCTGTCCGCGGCGCCCAGCTACGTCGTGTTATACTTGTAAGAATTGTTCTAGACATGCCGAAAATTTTACGCTACAGCACAGCAGCTCTTCTTCGTTTTCTTTGATGCACTAACTCTGCAGCAGCACTTCTTCTTCATTGTCTCGTCTGATGCACTCACTCAACCAAGCGTTCTAACCACAACCTCGCCCCTCCCCACCCATTCGAATTTCTGTAGGCGGGAATTATTTGTAATGATATTCCAATGAGCCGCTTTGTGATATCACAAAGCCCGGAAA
>NW_015655597.1:787160-797262 GCF_001515625.1 Sinocyclocheilus rhinocerous | reverse complement strand
AATATCTCCCTTTGGAGTGGACTTTGAGATTTGTAACTTTCTAGATCTTTTTTATGCCCAAACATACACACTGACTAAAATTAAAAAAGTGAAAAAGCATAATAGGACCCCTTTAAGAAAATCTGAATGCGCCATTCAAGGATATAACCAAGTATTTGAGACATTGAAAAACCATATTGGTCAACCACATTCTGGTGCATCTCTATATGTAAATGATCATAAATTTTAAAGGGCATCCGTTAATCCATAATAAAGCTGTTTTGCTCGACAAGAAGTACAATTTTTGTTTTTTACTTCGGATGTAATGATTCACTCAACTCGCGATGTGATACGATTCACGATACTGATTTCACAATTCTATTTTATTTATTTTTTTATTTTTTTACAAAATGAGATTTAAGACCAATTATAAATGAAAAGGGTTCAGTTGCATAAACTTAGACTCTATGTTAAGACAGTGTCTTAAGATCTAGTTTGACCAACTAGCAGTTAGCCAAGGGGTTATCAGTTTTATTTTTTGGATTCAACTTAGACTACGCTAGCTACATTTTTATGTAAATAATAATAAAAAAAAATTTACCAGTTTTAAAGAAGAAAAAAAAGATGACTAGCTTGTAAAACTAGTCTAAAATTTTTATGCAGCTGGCCCAAAGTGTCCTTTTATTGTTGCTTGGACAAAATGCTGCATATTTCTGAAATATGTAGAATAACATAATTAAATTGAAATAAAACAAACCCCAAATCAAAGAAATAAATAATACAAATAAAAGAAACCTCTTCATATAAACAAAGGCTTTGCCTGTACTTTTTCCATTTAAAATTAGAGGCCACCACTGTATTTTATTCACAAACCAAGCATGCAGCATGAGCAGTTTTAAATCTAAATTAGATTGTATTATAAGCAAAAACAGAATGGTCTGACATTAGCTTTGTGGAACTATTCTACATAAAACATATCTTCACGAAACAAAACAGCAGATGGGCTGAATGAGAACGCAAATTCACTCTCTGACAGTGTTTCCTTGCTTGTTGCTTTAAACAAAGCAGCGCTACTATTAATATGCATTATACAGATGCAAGATTAAAAGAAAAAAAACATAGAAACTTTTCCCCTCAGTGATACATTCATATGAGCTCCCACCCCCAACTGTATCGCGATTCATTTAACATCTCAACCGATTTGAATCTTCACATATTTCTATACATTTTCAACCGGTTTGAGGTGCATCGCTACATGCTTATTTTTAACATATATTTTGGAAAAAATTGTTTATAAGCTACATTTTGAAACATATTCCTTACAAAATCAGAGATGGGATGAGCTGGTAATAATCATGCTACTTTGATATATACTGCTGTATTGAATTCTTTACATATTCCATGTTTCATGGAGTTTATGGCAAGTATAGGCTACTATATGTCCATAAAACATGATGTAATACCACAGTATCCAAAAAACATAGCAATATCATGGTACTTATCATGTTTAGCGTAAAAATTATATCTCCACAAAACCTTGAGTTTGCTTCCACTCTAACAAGCATTGACAGCATTTTTAAGCTTTCAGTCTGAGGTTACCCAGTAATGAAGTTTCCGTATTTCACCTCAGCCCACATTAGCATCATATGCCTTAACATTACTTTATGGCTCCTTTGCAGTTGTTCTCCTTGATGGACACCAAGCCTCCCATCTCGAGGGCCAAGATGATCTCCATCACCAAATCTGCCATAAAAGCCATTAAAGTAAGTTGATCTTGAGGTTGCAGTGCAGCGATCACAACTGATACCTAATGCTGTTGGGTTAAAATATGATGCAGTGTGCGTTTATGTGGGTACCTCAGATCAAAGATGCTTTAGCACAGGGATACATTTGAAAACCTTCCCTTTAATCCAAATTTTTTGTGTCTTCCAGTTATACAAGCATGTTGTCCAAATTGTAGAAAAGTTCATAAAGAAGGTAGGTGCTCATCTGGACTGAACTCGAGATGGGTGATTGTTGCTTGTGTTCATTTACTGAATGCTATTTTGTGCACAGTGCAAACCTGAGTACAAAGTTCCAGGACTCTATGTGGTGGATTCCATTGTGAGACAGTCACGGCATCAGTTTGGAGCCGATAAAGATGTGTTTGGACCTAGGTTCACCAAAAACATCGCAGGGACATTTGAGAATCTATGCTTGTGTCCCACAGAAGATAGGGTGAGAATGTTTATCCAGCGATACGCCTATGTATATATTTTTAACAGCTTTTTATTCATTAGCCTTATTTTATCATTTAAATGATTCAGATGCTCACTTTATAATGTTTCTCTTCCTCCTTCAGAGTAAGATAGTGAGAGTGCTGAACCTGTGGCAGAAGAATGGAGTGTTTAAGATTGAGGTAATCCAGCCTCTATTAGACATGGCTGCTGGATCTAGCAGCTCTACAGGCTTGGACAACAGCCCTGAGGGCGGTAAGACACTGATGTGTAATGTGAATATCTCATTTTAATGCACATCTTATCTGTTATGAGATTTGTTTTGTGATACAAACTAGTCTTTCTGGTCTCAAGTATGAGCAGCAAGACAATACCAAATGTTTGGGGTAAGTAAGACTTGTTTTGAGATAAATTAATATTGTTATTCAGCAAGGAAACTATAAATTGATCAAAAGTAACAGTAAAGAAAGAATTCAAGTAAATGCTGTTATTTGTAACATTTTATTCATCAAATAATTATGAAAAAATCTGTCACAGTTTCGACAAAAACATTAATTAGCCGAACTGTTTTTACATTTATAATGAGTGTTTCTTGAGCACCAAATTAGCATATTAGAATGATTTCTGGAGTAATGGCTGCTGAAAATTCACCTTTGCCGTCACAGGAATGCATTGCATTTTAAAATATATTACAAAATATATAAATGTTATCAAAAACTGTTATTTTAAAATGTAGTAATATTTCACAATCTTACTGTTTTACTGTATTTGTGATTTAAATAATGCAGTCTTGGTGAGAATGAGACTTACAAACCCCAAACATTTGAACTGTATTTTTGATATTTTAATAGTCTCTAATTTAAGCCTCAGTATCAAAATGGTGTTCGAGTTGCTAAGTTTATTTATTTCTTTGAATCAGTTCAAACTGTTCATTTTAGTTTATCGAACATCAAAAATGTTTCCGGAATACCTTGTGGTGCATTTGTCTTGTTTTAAAAGCTTTTACCTTGTTCCATTTAATTTTAGAGTTTCCTACAACTTAACAACTTCATTATCAATGTGTTTCTGCAGCATCTCCACAGTCTCCCGTGAGGGAACAGGAGACTCATCCAGTGGTGATGGCAAACTCGATTGCAGCAGCTGTGCCTCAGCTTGAGAACTCTGATGCCTTTGTGGCTGTTGCTCAACTATTTCAGTCTTCTCAAGGACAGCAGGTTAGTCCAGTGCACTGGGTTTCCTGCATTTCAGTTGTTTCCAAAGAACAAAACATTGAACACCTTGGGGTGTTTTCACAATAAAAAAATAAGAAAGAAATCATGAAATCATTTTAGTCCTTTTGGGATATTCATATGTTCACTTTTTTCTGAAGCTTCAGCAGATGCTTCAGAACTTTCAGCCACCAGGGAAACCTCAGTCTCCAGCTGTGGACAATAACAGGAGTCACCACCACCCACAGGCCCAAACTATGACTGCCACCTCTACCCTCACACATCAGCATATCCATCACGTACCACAGCCTGTGGAAAAGAAAGCCACCTTCGACAAGGTGAAAAAAAAAAATTTTTTTTGTTTTTTTAACCTGCTCTTCGGTATTTAAAAAAAAAAAAAAGACAGTACTGCTCATCTAAAAACAAGGGTATGTGTGTGTATAATATATATATATATTTTAGGGGTGTAACGTTACACAAACATGACGGTTCGGTATGCACTTCGGTTTTGACATCACGGTTTGGTACAGTTTCGGTACAGCAGGGGGAAACTAAACATAAAATTGCTTTTTTTTTTATTAAACAGTGGTTTACTGAACAAATTGCTTTTTCTTTAAATAAATGTAATTATAATAAACATTTTCTTAGGGATAAAATTCTACCTCGGACTCTGCTCTAAACTATAGGGAGCCCTTTTACTATAAGGTTACAATTAACAACAGAGCCCAAAATTATTTTTAAATATAATAATCAACACTCAACTTTAAAAAAATTTATGGAAACATGTAAATTGCACATAATGCAGTTTTTAAATTAACTTCTAAATTATAAAATTTTATTTTTTTGTTGAAATATATTAATTCACAGTGACTCTCATAACTTGTTTCATAACAGATGAGTAAAATATAATGATTGGAAAGTATATAATGATTATTTTTCGCGAAATGCTCTTCTCTAGACTTCATTTCTCTAGCGAACTAACGAGTTGTGGACACTGATGACTTCCTGAGGTAAATGAAATGCTATGTGACATTTTTGTTTACAATCTGTTTTATTGCCATCTTTCCGCGGTTGAAACACTGATTGAGCGATTACGTGAGGCATGAGATGTTCATTCATGTTTATTTTATGTTAAAACTAGTAGTAAAGAGGAAGAGATGATCGCGCTGCCGTTTGAACCGAGGCGTTTATACAGCGATCTGTCGCACCACAACAAGAGTGTCAAAACGGCATTTATTGTTAGAATTTCCTGAAGAAAAAACATAATTTGAAAGATAAGACTTTGTTTCTTATCAAAAGTAACAACCTGAAGTTTCCAATGAAGTTAGGCTCATGCAGTGGTTAAACCAACGCTGTATTTGTTCAGTACACATGTGTACCGAACCGAAAGACCCATACCGAAAATTTTCAGTACGAATACGTGTACCGTTACACCCCTTATATATATATATATATATATATATATATATGTGTGTGTGTGTATGTGTGTGTACACACACACAGAGATAGGGTATTTTTTATTAGTAATGAATAGTTTTCATATAATGTTACATAAAATTCTGTCTCAAATAAATGCTGTTTTGAAATGTCTATTCATCAAAGAATTGTAAAAAAAATAGTATCACAGTTTTCACAAAAATGCTGTTTTCAACATGAATAGTAATGTGTCTAGAGCAGCAAATCAGCATATTAGAATGATTTCTGAAGGATCATGTGACACTGAAGACTGGCGTAATGGCTGTTGAAAATTCAGCTTTGCCATCACAGAAATAAATTCCGTTTTAGTATATTTTAAAGTGTACAACTACCAGATTTTGAATAGTAATATGTTGTTTATATAAAAATGTATTTTCTTTTAAATTATATATTTTTAATGAAATAAAATAATTAATTTTTTTAATGTTTTTTTAATATAATATTAATATTTTATATATTATTATTTATTTTTATTTATTTCTCCAAACACTGACAATGTCTGATACATCAGAGACAGGTGACCCCAAAACCAGTCCAATATACCAAGCATTTAATTTTGGAAATGTGTAGGTTTGCACATTCCTGGATGGCCTAAAGTCACTGACATTCTCTTTCCTCTTCATTTTTCAGACACTTCTGGACCGCTTTGACTATGACGATGAGCCAGAAGCAGGTGAGGAAGCAAAAAAGGGTGAAACGTCATCTGTCCAACCTACTATGTAAGTAGCATCTATTTTACTATATTTTGAATGCTGATAAACAGTATATCACCTGCAAAGTTTGTGCAGAATTTTCAATTTGTTATTTCATCTGTCTCTGCAGGGGATTTCCTGAGCAGACCGTCCCAGGATTTCCACCAGGCAATCAGATGCAGCACTTTCAACAGCATATGATGGCCGTAACACAGCGGCAACAGGTAGATTACTACAACGTTCTAATATGGAGACATTTTGGGATGAAATCTCTTTTTTATGGCCTTTTTCTCTAATTTAAAAAATCGTCAGTAACGTTTTGGTTTTTATTGTTGTATGCTCAGGTTGTTCTACCTTCAAATGGACAGGTCCAAGGCTTTGGTCTTATGACCTCTCAGCCCTATCCAGACATGATGTCTCAGATGGGGCAGTCACACACAGCTTTCCCCTCTCAGAATAACACCTTCAATCAGCACATGGCTGGACATCAACATCCGGTAAAATAATTTTGAAAATGAACAATTAACTGATTCTTAACTGTTAAGCTGTCATAGAATTTAATACTAATCTCTGATAACTTGTGGCACAGGAAATGATGAATTCAGATGCATCCGCTAGGCCTTACCACGATGACAAGAGGTCACGGTCACGTTCAGGGTCGAGGTGCTTAAATTAAATTACTGTCCTTATGAACAACACTAACGTCAGACTTCTGTGTAAAAACATTTTTTTAGTCCTCATGCCAAGGTTAAAAGTTGTTTTTGTTTCAGGTCTCCTAAAAGAAGAAGGTCTCGGTCTAATTCCCGTACCAGACGAATGCGGCATCGGCGATCACGCTCTCGAGAACGACGGCATCAGTCACCTCGCTCGCGGTCTCAGGAAAGAAGAGACAGAGAAAAGGAACGAGAACGAAGACAGAAAGGCCTTCCTCCTATAAAGAATAACACTCTCAGTGGTAAGCAAAGCCACTTTCACCACTGTAACCACTAGTCAAGTGGATAGGGTTGGATTATGCACAATTGGTCACTATAAAGAATGCATAACACAGTGCTAAACATTCTTCCTGATGCCAGTGTGAAATTGTGCTTTTCTCTCTTTCAGTGTGCAGTACTACGCTATGGGTGGGCCAGCTGGATAAAAGGACACAGCAGCAGGATGTGGCCTGTTTACTAGAGGAGTTTGGGCAGATAGATTCAATTAATGTATGTTCTTGAGAATTAGAGTAATATATGAAGATGTTGGATGTCTGTGCTAAAGTCTCATTTTGTCTTGTCTGATTTTGATAGATGATTCCTCCTCGTGGTTGTGCCTACATTGTCATGATTCATCGTCAGGATGCCTATCGAGCTCTGCAGAAACTAAGCAGAGGTCCATACAAAGTCAACCAGAAAGCCATTAAGGTATCAGATGATCATTTTAGCACAGATTTGATTTCAAAATATATTTTTTTATTTTTTGGAAACTGACGGTATTAGTTTATAAAGATGTAATGACTCCAAACATTTGAATGGAATTATAATTTTTTTTTTTTTTACATTTATTGCATCACTTTATTTCACCAGATTGCCTGGGCTCTGAATAAGGGCATTAAGGCTGACTTCAAGCAGTGTTGGGATGTGGAGTTGGGTGTAACCTACATACCATGGTCCAAAGTAAAGATGGAGGACCTGGATGTGTTTAGAGAAGGAGGGATGCTGGACCCTGATACTCTTGCACCAGGTAACTATTGGAACCTATTGTTAATAATTTGTCTAGGCGTTGAGGGCACATATTAACATATTGTTTGCATGTCCATGTTCAGAATGGAGAAGCTCTCAAATTGAGCTAGAGAAGGCTGAAGAGTCTCAGAACGGCAGGCCTGAAATGGGAAAAGTGGAGGAGAGCACGGCTGTAGTACCTATGCAGGTAACTCATAATATCCTGGTTCCACTTCCTAAAGTTTTTGGGTTTGGTCCTATTTATTCATTTTTCCTATTTTTGTTCTGCCTCAGGTTCCTCCTCTCCAGCCAATAGGACCAGTCGGTGTCCCACCTCCAGGATTCCCAGGACCCATGAACATCCCACCCCCCTCATTCCCACCTGGAGTTCCCCCACCCCCGGGTCCTTTTATACGCCCAGGCTTTAACCCAATGCAGATGCCACCAGGTACAGCAGTACTAGTGACACAATGTTATTTGAAGTTTAATCATAAGTGTGTTGTCAGGATAGATGTTTTGTTTTCAGAGAAGTATTGTACCAGTTACTAACATGCATTATTCTTTGTTTCAGGATTTCTCCCCCCGGGTGCCATGCCTCCTCTGGGCGCCACTGGGCCTCCTCCACCTACAGCAGGGATTGGCATGCATCCAGGTGGGCGGTCTTTATTGTATAAACCCTACCTAATTTTATTTTTATGGGCGTGACCAGTAAGCCAGTGTTTAATTTCTTAAAATTTCTCATCTTGACAGCAACACTGACCTGATTTTTTCCCCCTGTAGTTGGCAGCTCAGTTGAAGACCTGTCGAAAGACCCAGCAGGTATGGGCCCAAGAATCAACAGTGATGGAATAGAGGGGTTCAGCTCAGGCGAGTATTTATGTCTTTCTGTAGATTTATTAATCACAAAATGTTATGAAATATTTTTTTAAACATAGTTTAAAAGTAATTTATTCCTGTGAGAGCAAAGCTGTGATTTTTCAATAGCCATCACTCCAGTCTTCAGTGTTACATGATCCTTCAGAAATCATTTTAATAAAATAATTTGGTGCTCAAGAAACATTTCTTATCAACTTATTAAAACGTTAATTTTTTTAGGATTCTTAGATGAATTGAAGTTTAAAAGAGCAGCAATTATTTAAAACAACATTATAAAAGCCTTTACTTTTTAATAAATTATTAATTTCTTTCAAAAACACCTTACTAATCCTGAACTTTTAATCAATAGTGTAGATAGATAGATAGATAGATAGATAGATAAATAGATGTATTTCAGTTGATATTGTATATTTAATCTCATTTCCTCCATTTTTTTTTTCATTGTTACATTTTGCCATCATCTAACAATAAATTTAGCTTTAAAAACAATAATAAATTACAATAATAATAACACTTGCATCACAGTGCTGAGTTCAGCATGGACAGGCACTCTACACTATTTTTTTTATGGTTGATTTATGATTTTATGATCGTCTTTGTGAAGTCATTTCATTGTTATTTCATTAACTCTGCAGGAAACCAGGTGCCTCCTGGAGGTCCAGCAGGGATGGGGATACAGTCTCCACCAGGTCTTCTAGGTTCAAGGCCAGGTATGATGCCTCTCCAGCGGCCTCCAGGGATGCCATTTCCACACATGCAGCGCTTCCCCATTCCACCTCCTCGGCCTGGCATGCCACCCATCCCTCCACAGATGATGCCACCAAGGGGTCCACCTCAGATGATGCACCGTGAGCCACCACCAGGGGGCTTCAGCATGCCGCCCCCTCCTCATGGCATCAGAGGCCCCTTCCCCCCTCCTGGTCCTCCCTTTATGAGGCCGAGCGGACCCAGACCAGATGGGCCAAATGATCACGAGGCGAGGCCATTCAGAGGCGAGCGCCCCGGTTTAGGAAGGGGCAGAGATCGAGAACAGGACTGGTATGGAGGGCGACGGCCTTTTGGCGAGGGGCGTGGTGATGAGAGGCCGGATGGTCATGAGCGATTTGGAGGCTGGCACGAGGAGCCGGAAAAACAAGGCGGGTGGGACAGAGAGAGAGAACGCAGGGACTGGAGGAGAAGTCCGAATGGAGAGAGGGATCGAAATAGAGATAGAGATCGAGGACGGGATAGTGAAGAACGGTCGAGGCGCTCTGCAGGTAGCAGAGAGAGGAGCACACGCTGGGACCGAGATGATAGACTCGATCGACTGGGTCTCACCAGTGAGGAAACCAACGAGAGACTTGCAGCAAATACCAACGAGCCCAGTGCAAATGCTACTAAAGAACTTCCTGAAGCCAAGCCAGATGTTCCAACACCTTCCACCATAGCCACAGCAGACTCAAAAGCCTCAGAACGTATTACAGAGAACAAATCTGCCAAACAAACACATACGGAAGAATCATAGAGGCCTCTTTATATTTCAAGACCATATGAGCTTCTCACATGTCAGTGCTAATCTTGAATACTGCTGGCTAGAAAGCAAAGTCCAACTATTGTGGGATGCTTTATGCATATGATGCTTGGTTCTTCATCCCAAACCAAGTTTTTCAGGCTTTATAAAGCGTATTTTGGCAAACGTGGAGCGTTGCCTTGTGAATTTATTGTCCCACCTCAATGAAGCTTGAATGTTGTATTAAAACTGAAGTTAAGGAAAAGAAACTATTAATGTTTCTGCTGTAAATATGCTAACATTACTCGAATAATGTTTGTAGATTTTGACTGGCAGTTTTTTGTTTTTCATTTTACAATGATATCCCTGTTGAGTTTCAGTAATGGAAACATTGACTAAAATAAGATATTAAAACCCTTTTGCTGTAATGTTTTCTAACTTAATTTTTACAACATACAAAAAAAAAAAA
>NW_015655597.1:774322-787111 GCF_001515625.1 Sinocyclocheilus rhinocerous | reverse complement strand
TATTGCCTAAAATATCTAGGTTTTGGCTTTGTTTGCGTGTGCAGACCGATCGGTGTATGCCAAAACCTAGATATTTTAGGCAATATAGAAATCCTGGCCAGGACGCGTCCTGGGAAAATGGCACGTATGGTCACCCTAGTTTACTGGGCCTTATGGCATATACAACCATATTGAGGTATTTATCTTGTGATTCATCATGGTTTGAATAGGACATCTATATCTATATGAATGGGTCATTACTGTGGAATTAAAGGATGGCATTTGACTGTATTTCAAGTGACAACCATGTAGCTTGATTTATCAGTTGCTATCTATTCCTTTCTTTGAAACCTTTTTAATTGTCAAAAATTATACTTACTGTAACAAGTAACAATGAGAAACAAGCAAAAGGAAAAATTGAGAATTAAAAGAAATATAAAAATGTTTTTTTATTATTTACCTCTTCACTAAAAACGGAAATAATTGCGAAACATGTTTTTAAAGCTTTTTATTATTCTTAGACAATTTCAATGAAGGCATTTAATTTCTTTACAAAAAAAAAGAGAGAAGTACAGAATTTGTCCATACTATCAAAGTCCCTCACGTCACGCAGCGTGACACGCCAGACTTTGACCCAATCAGCGTCCACCAGTCTCTTCTGCCTCCTGATTGGTCAGTTCGGCTCACGTGCCTCATCTCTATATTAAGACCCTTTTGCTGTATGTTTTCTAACTTAATGTTTACAACATACAAAAAAAAAAAAAGAAAGATGTTTTTATAATTTTTACGTTTTTGGAGATAGGAACTCCAAATATTTCAGCGATAGGAATTGGGTTTTAATAAAATATTTTCATATCAAATGAATGAACTGACCTATATGCAAGTTGTTTCAGTCTTTTTTAACATTTATCTTACGATTTATAAGTATTTGTGCCAACTAGTAGTAAGTGTTTACTGTAGGGTGACTAAACGTGCCATTTTCCCAGGACGCGTCCTGGCCAGGAAATATTGTCTGCTGACATGAAAAGTTCACTGTATATCGTAGTAATACCATTTATTACAGCATTGATATTTTGTTTTCTTTTTAATTTATACACATTAAATATTACATATGTGTATTTCCATTACAGGTTTAGGTCTTAAATTTCATATAAGGTGGTATTAAAAAGGTCTTAAAAAGTCTTAAATTGAACTTGTTCAAGTCTGCAGAAACCCTGTTAACGCATGCATGCAAATGATGAAACTGCCCTCCGTCTGCACCTGAAATTGGGACTTTACAGTGTTCAGAAGCGTTGGGTGGCAGGCAGTGGTGTCATGGACTTGCCTTAAAAAGTCTCATGAAACTAGAAGGGAAAATGTTGTTGAGTCGTGCTCTTCTGTCTCCGTTTGCTGTCAAAATTTTGCCAAATAGGACAGCGATCACAGCACACAAATGCTGGCAGAACTGTACTGGTGTAATGGTTGAAAAAGCGTTGCATTGCTCTTCAAACACCATTTATCGTGTTTGTTATAGTTACAGATTTAACAATAGTCACAGATCTAATGATATTTATTGTAATTTGTCTTTACGCTGTGATAAGGATCACTATGAAGTTTCATCTGCATTTTGTCCAGCATTGTGTCATTCGGGGTATTAAAATGTCCTAAAAGTATTTTAATTCGCCCTTCCTCAAATTAAATCTGAGCAGAAAGTCTTATTCATTGTTATGGAATTAAATGTTGCATGCACTGCCAAAAATATTTTCTTCCTTTTAGTATTTTTGTTTATCTAAATGTCTTTAAATCAAGATACTTGAGATACACTTGAGATGCAAAATTAAGATATGAAGAGAGAAATTGAATCCAAGAGTTTGATTAAAACAAGAACAAATGTTTATCAATGGACTATGAAAATTATTTCCTTTAAGATTTTTTTTTGGCCCTCCTTGTTAGATATTTGATAATTAATCATAAACTCACTTCATCAGAAAGCAAGACTTCCAGCCATTTTTCATCTCAAGTAAATGTATCTTGACATTTGCACTGAAAAATCAGACAAAAACAGAGAGGAAGAACATCAATTTCATTACAGTGCATTTAGAAGATACAGTAAAAGTTATTTCTATGTTCTAGCAGTTGCAAGCAGATCTATCCAAGCCTTAAGCTATGTTTTTGTAAAATGTTTTAAAAATTAATGAAGGAAGTTGTATTTTCAAACTTTGAATTGTTGCCAATGCAGCTCATTGTGTGCTTCATAGACATTTACATTTATTTAGAGAACATATTGTGTTACCTTAAATTTATTCCTTACATATTTTTGGTCTTAAAGTTTTAGATTTACCTTCATAAAACCTGCAGAATCCCTGTCAAGTATTTACATTTAAGCATTTGACAGATTTTTTTAATTTAGCTTGCATTGCAGGTATACGTTTGATCAGTTCCTGCATTCCCTGGTAATCAAACCCATGACTTTGGTGTTGTCTGCACCATGCATCATGCTTAACAGTTAATGCTTCTGCTTTCTGAAGTGTTAAGAAACTATCATTGACCAAAAGAGTGATCTGTTTGTTTTAGAATGAAATGTCTTCAGTGAAGCTCTCAGGTGAAATCACTGGCCTTACTCCAGGAAAGCATGGTTTCCATGTCCATGTTTTTGGAGACAACACAAATGGTAAGCACCATTACTCCATTCACTGACCTTATAGTACAGGTTAATCCTATTAAGACTGAAAACTTTACCTTAAACCCTTAGATATGTCTTTATTTTGAACAGACTTTACCATTCTGTTTCCTCACAGGCTGCATCAGTGCAGGTCCACACTTCAACCCTTATGGTAAAAATCACGGTGGACCAACTGATAGTGACAGGTGGGTTTATCAGTGAGATGTACGGCATGACACCTTTGCTTGTATGCTAATGTCTATATTTGGTGAAATACTAATTTTTTGATTTGCATACATCCCTACAAGTCAAATAAGTGTATTTATAAAGAGTGGTACTTCCTAAATAGGGTTCTATTACTTCTGTGTTCAGCAAGATATTTCAATGTTCAGAGAGCACAGAGGTCTATAATAAGTTGAGTAATTTGTTCATTAGCTTTCCTGTTCATCTCAATGACGGCTGCTCAGTTATTTACACAGAAGTTTTTGAATCATTCGCCTGATCTGTAAATGTGATGTTCATTTTGCAGCCACAGTAAATGACAACGTTAAAACGCTAAAAGGTTGATGGCAACATAGTCCCAAACCCATCATTATTGACTATCCTGAGCTGTGAGATCCGAGAAAAACGAGTCCATTTCATGCTTTTATATTTTACTGTGTGGTAGTATTTATTACTATATATTTCTCGCTTTGATTCATATTCTTTACTTGATATTATTTACAATAAGAATCATAATTATTTGTATAGTCACTGAATGGGTCAAACAGAGTGAGAATGTAGCCTGTAAAATTCAAGTGGAGAGAGATTTGTTTTTTTTAAAGCTCTGTTTACTTTATGGTTATTGAAAAAAAAAAAGTTGACCCCAAATTTGTCCCAAATATGATCGTTTTTTTCAAAATCATTCAGGCCTAAAGGGTGGCTCACCCTCAGAAATAGTGTTCTGCGTTTTTCAGCTTTAAAAAAAATATATTTTAATTTTCTATGCAGATAAATCACCCCAATCATTTTAGAATGATTAATTAATTTCTTCCAAATATAACTATTGAAGTAATCTTTAGACAAGAAAAATTCTGTATTTTCATAATATATGGCAGAAAACTAAATATTGCAATGCTATATTTTCTGGTATCATGCAGACCTATTTGTGAGTTTTTTTTCTTCCTAACTGTAAACACATTCTGGACGCAGTACCTTTTCAGTGTATTTTCAAACAGCCGTGTTCTAGCAGATGTGTTTATAGTAATAATAACAGTAGTAATGTACTGTGTTACGCAGACATGTCGGAGACCTTGGTAACATGATAGCCGATGACAATGGTGTTGCAAAAATTGGCATTGAGGATAAAATTGCGACCCTGTTAGGGCAACACTCCATCATTGGGAGGACCATGGTGGTAAGAAAACAACTCTGTGGATTTATAATCAGCAGCATATCTAATGGCAATAACTAGCTGTTTAACAGCAGACCTCACTGTGTAAATTCTGCTCTAGATCCATGAGAAGGAGGATGACTTGGGTAAAGGAGGCAGTGAAGAAAGTCTTAAAACTGGCAATGCTGGAGGTCGCCTGGCCTGTGGAATTATAGGCATCACTCAGTGAAGTCCAGCTCTAATCGAAGAGTTGGCTTTGAAATATTGGTGACCAATGTGGATCCCCCCCTTCCTTAAGCACTTAGCCCTCTGACAATTGCATCTCTATTTTTGCAAGTTAATGTTTAAAGAATTGTACTTTAGCCATGTAAAGCCGTTTTGTTTTCTGCACACGTCTGTGTGGGCACTGTCTGACTTCTTACAGCTACAAAGTGATGTTCATTTCCTCTGATCTCTGCTTTATTCAATAAAGATTGAGCGGACTGGATATGTGTGTGTCTTTATGAACTACACTTTTGGTCTGTGATGGAAAAATAAATTGTGCAGGTATAATATTAAACCCGATTCTGTTCAGTGTCGTTATTGTAATCTAAAACTAATAAAAATTGTTGATGGTAAATAAAACTAAATTAAAATGTATTTTAAAAAAATATTAAAAATGCACACAATGTGTGTTAAAACTAAAATTAAAGCAACTGAAAATATAAAAATAAGCTAATTGAAAATATTAATAAATATAATAGCATATAAAATAATACTAAAATAACTGCTATTTCTGGGATCAAATATAAAATAATTTTTGTCTCGTGGACTGAATTTGCCGTGGTATAATTGTTTACTACAATGAAACTTTCCGCTCATCCAAAAGTTTGAAAGCTGCTTACACGGTTGGAAGATTCTTTTTTGTTTTGTTTTACTGTAGTAGCTATGGTATTTTGGAAACCATGGTTACCATGGTAAATGTTTATAAGGGAAGTGTAACTGGATGGACAGGTCCTGGAGTCAAGAGAGTTCGCTGCTTCGAATACACCACTAGATGGCAGACTTTTCCTGCATTACCATATGTCAGACCCCAGTCTATGGTCAGACCCAAAATTAATTTCGGGAATTTTGCGATGCATTTAATGAGTGCATACTTACGATATTACTTACTTGAATTGAATTAGTACTTCATAACAGTCTTACCTTATGCATTTGTTTTGTGAAAATTGTGAGGTTATTAATAGGTCACTTTTTATGTAGTCAGGCTCTGTGACCAGCTGTAAACTAACTTGGCCAGGCTGAGAGACCATAGACCAACCGAACTTAGGCTTTTAAAATATTTCTCAGCAGTAATATAGAAGTATAATCCCTTAGGCTGATGATACACGGGGTAACCTTTTGAGCAATTTTGCAGGGCAACTTTTTTTGAGCAATGCTGCTTGGGCACTTTCACATTGAGAATGGGTGACAAATGTCTATCTGGATACTTTAGATCGGTCGTGGGCAATTTCTTCCAAATATAACTATTGAAGTAATCTTTAGACAAGAAAAATTCTGTATTTTCATAATATATGGCAGAAAACTAAATATTGCAATGCTATATTTTCTGGTATCATGCAGACCTATTTGTGAGTTTTTTTTCTTCCTAACTGTAAACACATTCTGGACGCAGTACCTTTTCAGTGTATTTTCAAACAGCCGTGTTCTAGCAGATGTGTTTATAGTAATAATAACAGTAGTAATGTACTGTGTTACGCAGACATGTCGGAGACCTTGGTAACATGATAGCCGATGACAATGGTGTTGCAAAAATTGGCATTGAGGATAAAATTGCGACCCTGTTAGGGCAACACTCCATCATTGGGAGGACCATGGTGGTAAGAAAACAACTCTGTGGATTTATAATCAGCAGCATATCTAATGGCAATAACTAGCTGTTTAACAGCAGACCTCACTGTGTAAATTCTGCTCTAGATCCATGAGAAGGAGGATGACTTGGGTAAAGGAGGCAGTGAAGAAAGTCTTAAAACTGGCAATGCTGGAGGTCGCCTGGCCTGTGGAATTATAGGCATCACTCAGTGAAGTCCAGCTCTAATCGAAGAGTTGGCTTTGAAATATTGGTGACCAATGTGGATCCCCCCCTTCCTTAAGCACTTAGCCCTCTGACAATTGCATCTCTATTTTTGCAAGTTAATGTTTAAAGAATTGTACTTTAGCCATGTAAAGCCGTTTTGTTTTCTGCACACGTCTGTGTGGGCACTGTCTGACTTCTTACAGCTACAAAGTGATGTTCATTTCCTCTGATCTCTGCTTTATTCAATAAAGATTGAGCGGACTGGATATGTGTGTGTCTTTATGAACTACACTTTTGGTCTGTGATGGAAAAATAAATTGTGCAGGTATAATATTAAACCCGATTCTGTTCAGTGTCGTTATTGTAATCTAAAACTAATAAAAATTGTTGATGGTAAATAAAACTAAATTAAAATGTATTAAAAAAAAAATATTAAAAATGCACACAATGTGTTAAAACTAAAATTAAAGCAACTGAAAATATAAAAATAAGCTAATTGAAAATATTAATAAATATAATAGCATATAAAATAATAATAAAATAACTGCTATTTCTGGGATCAAATATAAAATAATTTTTGTCTCGGGGACTCTGAATTTGCCATGGTATAATTGTTTACTACAATAAAACTTTCCGCTCATCCAAAAGTTTGAAAGCTGCTTACACGGTTGGAAGATTCTTTTTTGTTTTGTTTTACTGTAGTAGCTATGGTATTTTGGAAACCATGGTTACCATGGTAAATGTTTATAAGGGAAGTGTAACTGGATGGACAGGTCCTGGAGTCAAGAGAGTTCGCTGCTTCGAATACACCACTAGATGGCAGACTTTTCCTGCATTACCATATGTCAGACCCCAGTCTATGGTCAGACCCAAAATTAATTTCGGGAATTTTGCGATGCATTTAATGAGTGCATACTTACGATATTACTTACTTGAATTGAATTAGTACTTCATAACAGTCTTACCTTATGCATTTGTTTTGTGAAAATTGTGAGGTTATTAATAGGTCACTTTTTATGTAGTCAGGCTCTGTGACCAGCTGTAAACTAACTTGGCCAGGCTGAGAGACCATAGACCAACCGAACTTAGGCTTTTAAAATATTTCTCAGCAGTAATATAGAAGTATAATCCCTTAGGCTGATGATACACGGGGTCACTTTTTGAGCAATTTTGCAGGGCAACTTTTT
Source organism: Sinocyclocheilus rhinocerous (assembly GCF_001515625.1). Classification (NCBI taxonomy): domain Eukaryota; kingdom Metazoa; phylum Chordata; class Actinopteri; order Cypriniformes; family Cyprinidae; genus Sinocyclocheilus; species Sinocyclocheilus rhinocerous. The sequence goes on along the minus strand of NW_015655597.1, from coordinate 779,876 downwards.
TTGAGCAATGCTGCTTGGGCACTTTCGCATTGAGAATGGGTGACAAATGTCTATCTGGATACTTTAGATCGGTCGTGGGCCCTGTGTCTCGTCTGGTTGCCCGTTGACGGCAACATTGCTCAAAAAGTTGCCCCGTGTATCATCAGCATTAGAGTTGGGAGGCATTGTTGTTCTATGAATAAGGATTTTAAAATGGGTGGTCTCGCCCTTGACATCTGACTCTATATTTGAAACTGCTATTAAACAGCTGCGCCTGGTATAGGCCAGCTTTCGCAGATGGCCAGCGGACTGCTGCTGAAATTACATGCTCCAAAACCTCTTTCTCTTTTAATGGGGCAGCCTCCCATGTGAAGAAACTTGGCATTTCCAGTTTCCTCTCCAGAGAAAATGAGATTCCCCAGAGAACCAAGACCTGCAAAGACCCACAGATGAGTTTCACAGTTCAAATACCAACCAAATTTGCACCCAAAATACAAGTGTTTTGATGTTAAAATGTACAAATTTGGCTTTTTCTCTTTATTGTGCTTATTTTACAATATGTACATTTCCTACTTTATGCTTGTATGCCGGCTATGCCAATGCAGTCTGCCCAAACAGGAATAAAAATAGGGGAATTATGTGATAAATTATTTCTGATGTAATTTATTGTGAGTAATATGTTTTTCTGCCCTCTCTTATTACAGGTGCAGCAGCACAAAGGCCTTAAAATGCATTGAGGAAGTACAATCATGGTCCTCACATGGACACATTTCCAGAAGCAGACAGAATCACTGGAGCGTGATGAGTCAAAACGCTGGTATAAATAGCATCAGCAAGGTGGATCATGAATAATGAAGGAGCCGCCCGTCCCCGTCATAGGCCCCACGTAATGTCAACACACCCTAACAAGGTTTTGTGTCTTACACAAAGCATCCCCACTCTACTGAATGCTCCAAAATCTTTCATCATCTGGCTGGGCTGGATAGCCAGACTTTACAGTGGCACCTACAAAGACTGACTTTGTATGTGAGATTGTGCACATAAATAGGTTACTGTGACTTCGACCATCTTGTGTAATTGGCAAACATGCATGAAAACCACATATCTTTTCGTCGTTTGAGTTGCTCGCGCACGCGCTTGAGGATAATTATTGTTTTGGTTGTGTTAAAGCGTAGCTTGAGGTGTAATAGTAGAAATTGCGTCTAAACCAAAAAAGTTCCCTTTTTAAATCTTAAAGCACACTTACTTCAACAAGAATTCCTAAGCAAGCATAAATGTCTTTTTCGAGCAGATAGATAGATAAATAGACAGATAATTTTTTTTGCATCATAGACTGATTTGATGCTCAAGAAACATTTCTGATTATTAATCAATGTAGAATAGAATGAACTTTGATAAATAGAAAGTTCAAAGAATTTATAATTTGTAACATTATAAATGTCTTTACTGTCACTTTTGATTAATGCGTCCTTACAAAATTAAAGTATTACATTTATTTAAAAAATCTTACTGAGCCCAATTTAATTCAACAATTGAAGAAACATTGTGATCTTGTAGGATCTGTGTTTTAAAGTGTTCTGCTGGTGTTTGGGACTTTAAATTATTTTTAAACTGATTATGTCCACCTGAGTGGTTGCTCGGACCTCTGTTTCCTAGCAACAAGGCCAGATGTCCTGGATCACTGTGGGAGGCGAGTACGAATCTAAAGGGACGTTTCGGTTCGATGTTAATGTTACATAAGAGCTCTATATGCATCAAAGAATCTAAGGTGATTTTATTGATTTTTTAGGCCTTGTTTCTGGGTTTAGCTTTACAATTTTCTAATTTTGATCTCGTCTCTCGTCTTTGTAACAACTTCTCAGTTTGTAACAGTTGAAAAAGGATGCTTTTGTTTGGTTAAAACGGTTAATCCTAGGTTCTGTCTAGTCCATTATTGAATTATTGAATATTCATTTAATCTTCTATTGGATGTATTGATATGTTCAAAACCTTCTAGGTGCCCTCTCAAAATTGTGGTTTTCTGAGGAATTTACAAGATGGAAGTTCCTGCAAGAAGTTTAAAGACTGCCAAGACTCCAGGAACCCTGTCATAAGGGAAATAATTTGAGGTACTTGATTTACATAGTGAAGTTTCTTGAGCACACAATAGGATATTTGACAGCTTCAAAAGTTGTCAGAAGTTCTCCAGAGGGTTCCTCCAGTTCAACCTGAGGTTTTTACAGTATACTGTAATGGCTGTGTTCAGTCTTGGGATATCTTGGACCAACGCTAGGTTAGAGGTCAGATGCCATACATGGCACTCATACAACAGGCCAGGGGTCATTGAATGCTCTCTTATGTCCCCAGAATCCTCCTGACCAGACCTTTGCCCCCCAGGTATGTGTGTTATTCAGCCAGAACCTCGAAATAATCTGCGCCTGTGATGTCTGAGGATAGAGGATGGCTGTGTGGTCCACTTTCACTGGAGTTCTGTCACTTTTTACTGCCTGAGAAGCTTCCTCTCTGCTCAGCTATCAGGTTATGGCAGAAGAAAAGTGGACACATAAAACAGACTTCACCTCTGGACTTTTATTGCACTCTTTGGAGTTCGACGACTCTTCCCGATAGTGCGTTGACTCAGATCACATTCATTCCATCCCACATATGATCTTATTTTCCTTGACTTTGAGTGTCTCTGAGCATTTGGGCCTGAGTGTTTATTTGAATGGACATGCCGTCACCCATATTTAAGTTTGTTTGACCTCTTTGCTCCACAGATCAAGTGGAATCATTAACATCTGCTTTTAATTTTATGACCTTGTTAGATCAGTGTGCTTGAAGGAAAATATTAAGTATATATATACATATATATATATATATATATATATATATATACTAGGACAAATAAAATGGAATTAATATTGAAAAAGCAGTGGACTCCGTCTGTCTGAGGCCGCTTTGAATATCTAATTCAAATCTGATCTAAAGCTGAAACATTTAAGAATTTTGAAAATATTAAAACATGAATATTGTGATATAAAGTAAATTAATGCAAAACTTAAAAATCTTCACTATTAAATCCCCAATTAAATGTATAAAAATGTACTATAAAATTTAATTATAACAATATTAGATTATGAAATTACAATTAAAAATAAAGTAAATATAGTAAATAAAAGAAATGCTCATTACGATCATTTTGACTAGAGTCCTCAGACATTTAGGCACCTTTTTGCACATTATTATATTTTGAGGTATAAATCTATTATTTCAAAGTGTTTTAATGTAGCTTTTTGTGTGTTTTGCTTTTGTGATAATATTTCTCATTGTGTGTATATAGACTTTAACTAGTTTTATGATCTCAAAACTTTATTATGTTTCATTTGGCACACCATCAAAGGAATATGCTTATTTGTAGCTACTTATTATCTTATGGAAGTCTTGCTCTGGGCCAGTTTTCACAGTGGGAACTATAAAGCTTGACCTTTGACACTGTAGTTATGGGACAAACATGCAGACAAGAGCTTATCCCTACTACTACTCAAGATAAGGAGTTCAGAATGTACTTGGCCAAGCTCACATATTACTACACAAATCACTTTCACATTTATGTATTAGTATCCTGTGGGGTTGAGGATTAGCTCCTTTAAAAAGCCGTTATTTAAATGTCTAATTCAAACGTTAACGCACATGCAAATGAGCGTTACAGGTGTGGCTGCAGGGGGATCAGACAGAGGAAGAAAGAAGCATGTTTACAACTGGATGTGTGTAGCGTGAGTTGAGCTCCTTCCTTTTTTATTCTTTATGTAGTCTGCGATTTTAAACATCAATGAACGTGGACAAAGATATAGGGAAAAAACATTTATTTGACCTGATTCATTTTTTTTAATTTTTTTTATTAATTTGATATCCAATGCAGAAGGCTGTAAGGTGATGAATGTGTTTTGTTCTGCTCCTTTGTTGATGTTTGTGTGTGAGGGGGTGTCTCTGAAACATTTTCACATGAAACAGCAAACTTGTTTATACATATAACATGTAATCTTAGGTAAAATAAATGGCATGTAATTTAATTAATTCTAAAAATTAATTAATGTGTAAAAGTATATAAAAAAAAGAAATACATATTTTATATTTATAGTTTAATACTATATAGGCCACATATTACAATGGGAATAAATTAAATGCAGTACAACACATTCAGATGTTAAGTAAAATGTTGATGCTGATAAAATCAGCATAAATATATTTTATAAAATTTATTTTGTGTTGTATTGCATTTAAATGTTTCTTTTAATTATTATTTTTTAAATATATATGGCTTATATATTATCTGGACCACTTTTATTTATTTATTTATTTCAGGGGCAATGATCTTAATAGTCATTAAATCAATGTTACAACATGCGCACACACACAATAAAAATAGAGACTAAAAATAGGCTCTCTTTAAAATAAATTAATAATAATAATAATTCTTCTTTTGACTTTATGACCTGTGCGTGTTCTCGATATCCTTTGTGAGATACCCCAATGTTTTCTGTGTCAATATCGTTTAACCTGTGTAAGCAATCACTGACTTGTCATCATCTTTCTAAGTGCAGTTGCTTTAGGGTTGCATGTTTTTTATTATCAGGTTGGTGTTGTGGAGCGTCATACCAGAGGCAGTTTTCATTCCTGACCTCTGCTTCTAGGTTAAGGTTATTTCAGAGCTGGTAAAAACAGTCCTTTCTCTTTATCTGAGCTCGTTAGACAGGGGATGCAATTAGAGTCATTAATTGGAATGGGGGGCGTACTGAGAAAGAAATGAACACCTGGAGGCAAACGGGAGAGTGGGTGGGCTTTTCAAGAGAGCAGGGGTGATTGGACAAAGCCGCACGTGTGCATGTGCGCGTGTGTGTGTGTGTGTGGAGGTCTGCATCTCTGATAACTCTCAGCATTCTAATGAATCATGCAAACACAGCTCTGTTTAACTGCATTATACAGCTGGTAGACTTCTTTTTTGGATTTGTCCTCATTTGCCCTTGCAGACTGTCTGTCTGTGGATTTTTTTGTTCATGAGATCTTTTGACAGATTATGAACTATTCTCCAGTATACTCGGGTCAGATCTCTAGGGGCAGAGGTTATTTAACAGGATTTGTGCCAACTGTATCACTAGTATGTCACTTGGAGTGTCCTCAGCTGACCTTTCAGCCATGTCTGCTGTTAAAGTAGGGAGTTACTTCTTTTATAGCTTTCTGTGTGTGCTGGTCAGGATTTGCTATCTTTGTAGAGAACAAATGTCACCACAAGGATAGTAAAACCTGAAATCATCAGAGCTGTGGCATAGATGATTGTTGAGTCGGGCCTAGTTCATGTCCCTGATCAAATAAAATAAAATGAAAAAGAAAAAACTATAAAATGAAATGAAATAAAAATAGAATTAAATAAAGTATAAAATGAAATAACAAATAAAACAACATATAAAATATAAAATAGCATATAAAAGTAAAAATGAAATTAAATATAAAATTAAAATATGTAATGAAATAAAATAAATTATTAAATGAAATATAAAACAAAACAAAAGGAAATAAGATAAATAAAAAAAACACTGTA
>NW_015655597.1:763650-774197 GCF_001515625.1 Sinocyclocheilus rhinocerous | reverse complement strand
GGGTGGTAAAAGTGCAGGCTGTCCATTTAAGGGAGGGATTATTCTTTTTTTTCTTTCCTTTGGGACAGGACATCAGTCTGGGAGGAATTTTTACGGAATTTTTACCTTCTGATGTTTTAATCCCCCATTTCTCTCCATCTCTCCCTCCTCATGCCCCTTTTCTGCTGTCCTCATCAAAATAATGTTTAAGCATCTCTTCATCTTTTGATGGGATTTCAGCCGCCTTGTATTATGTGGGTTTGGGTGCCTGTGAGAGTGTTTATCTGTGTTTGTTATTACAGACAATGTTCAGAACTCAGCTCTGACATACAGTATTTAACGAATTTAATCATATTTATTGTGTAAAAGTGTTGCGAAAAATTCAGACTTTCTCTTTAAATTAACCGATTAGACAAATAAAAAAAATTGCAGCATTGATTTGGACTAATTATGCAAATGTGTTCTATGCTTATTTTATTTATTTTCTTTTATGAACTGTTCATTTATTAAAAGGGCTGCACATAAGTTTTTTTTTTCAAGAGAGCACCTAGAGATTTGGTTCTCTGCTCACACTGCACATAGTGTGACTCATTAAATATAACTATAAAAATAAAATCATTAATCATAGTAATAATAGTATTATTGCACTTTATTTAGTTTATTTTTTTAAATAAAATAATAAGCAAAATAATAAAGTGTGATGATAATATATTTTAAAATAAAAAATGAGTATTAAATAAAAATACAATTATTTTATAGTACACAAAAACTTTACAATGCTAATATTTACATTTACATTTTCAGTTTTTTTTTTCTTTTTTATACTTGTTTCTTTTTTATATGAATTTTCATTATTTTCAAACCGAAAATCAGCAAACTTTTATTTTGGACGCTTTCTGAAAAGTAAGTACCAGTATGCGCTGCCGAGTAAAGTGCGTCAGTGAATGAATGAAATGTCACAGTTAGGCGTTTTGCTCTGAAACTGGCAGCGCATAGCATAGATCTATGCTTTCAGTTCGAATGGAAATCTTATACATTATTACAGTTTGTTGATCTAAAACGGTGATTGTGCATTAACAACTGTTAGCCATCTTGGTACGCAAATGAGAACTTATGTGCACCCCTGTTTATTAAATTAAATTGTATGTATTATTAATGTGATGAATATAATGAAATGTATATAAATTATATACAAATTTCTAGATGATATTTTAAACTTTAATTATTTTTAAATTTGATTAATATTATTATCAATATTATTAATAATATGATATTATCAATATTATTAATAATAATGTTTTTTTAATATAATGCAAATGTGTGTATGATTTTTATAGGTAATTCATTCCACAAAAATTCAGCATTTTAATTCCGCTTCCTTAAATTAAAATTAGCATCCTGTTTGTTTCCTCAATTCAAATTCAATTCAAATTTTGGAATTTAGTTTAAAGATCAAGAACCCTGAAAAGAGTGTGTGTGTGTGTGCGTGCGTGCGTGCGTGTGTGTGCAAGTGAGAATTTAACACACATTTCATATCCAGTTAGCTATTGTACAGAGACAAGCAAAACTATATGAGAGGAATTAGAGACAGATCACATCCTTTCTGCCTGACCTGGAAATAAGAGATCCACAGTATGGAATGAAAGAGGGAGAGAGTGAGGACAGCAGAGAAAAAGGAAGTGAGAGAAGCCAGGGGCGGACTGCACTAGCACTGCCGCATCGCTTTTGATTTACATGCTCTATATCTTTGAGCACTTGTATTTGTGCTTTGTGTTGTACAGGCATGAAACTAGAGCAGAGCTATTGTGCTGTGTTCCAGTAACAATGATGAAAGACGACTAGAAAGATGCTTGGATAAATGTACAATCTTTGCAGGCTAGGCTCTCGGATAAATTCTACTTAAAGGGGTCATATGTTGCGATTTAAATTTTTCCTATGGACGGGGCCTGAGCAATATGACAACATATTGCTAAGAAAATCAAAACTTCTTGATTATTGAGATTTTAGGTTTTTGGGGGATTAAAAAAAAAAAGAAGTAGTGAATCGATTTTTATCATTGTAAGCTGGTTGTGTCCACACACTGCTAAGACACATTACATGCAAACACCATGTAAAAGTGAATTTTGCATCTGACGTCCCCTTTAAATGTTTTTGAAAGAAGTCTGTTATACTAGACAAGGCTGCATTTATTTGATTGAAAATGCAGTAAAAACATAATAATGTGAACTAGGGCTGCACGATTAATCGAATGTGATTGTCATGCGCATTTTGATAGTAATGCCGGTTCTGTAATCAGCAGGAAATCATCATCACGTGCTTTCAGATAGCTGTTATTTATTTGAATATATTTAAAAATATAATTTATTCCTGTAATGCAAAACTGAATTTTAGGCAGCCATTACTCCAGTCTTCAGTGTCACATGATCCTTCAGAAATAATTCAATATGCTGATTTTGTGCTTTTTTTGTGTGTGTTTTGTAAAATTATAAATGCCTTTGTCGCTTTTGACTATTGTAACTACTACTACTGATTGTGTGTAACTATTATTTAATAGTAAAATATAGTGTTCCTATACATATTAAAAAGTCCTAAAAATATGTTGAAAGGTTAATATGAATGAATTTTTCGTATTGATTTGTTTTAAATTACGCATTGCATTGTGTTGTGTCTTAGGGTTGAAGGAAATGTCTGTAAACTTAACGGAAAAGTACTGTTAATTTTTTTCAGGACATTTTTCTACATATTTTTTTTTCTTACAGTGTACATAACCCTCTAATTACGGAATATTCCATAGAAAATTCCATAATCCATCCGTCAGGCAGTAAGCTGTCAGCGTGCAAATTACAAGACTCCTACATCAAGCAGAGAGTGAGCGTACACACATTTCCCACAGATTAACAGACGTCACACTGAAGACCTCAATCAAGGTCAACCCGGCCTTGTTCCTTCCCTTCATATTCGTTTAGATTAGATTTGCATATTTCAATTTTAGAACAGAAATTGCTCCGTGATGTTGTTTGGTCAAGTCCCACAAGCCCATCTTGGCGTGTGTGTTTTCGAAATTAATTTTTTTCTCAACCCCAGTTGGCCAGACCTCTCTTTTTCTGCATCACTTGAACGTTTGACTCTATTTGGTGCCTGGACTTGTGTCCCAGGGGCTTTGATGTAAATTGGAGAGAGTCTCAGCACTTGGACACTCCGTCTGGGCATCCAGCCTAATGAGTGTGGCCTGGGTAACCTCCACACCTCTCTCTCCTTTTTTGTCTCTTTCTCTCCGCCTGCCCTCCCTGCCCTTCTTCTCCATTATCCACCTCTCTGTCTCTCCTCTCCCTGAATTTCATTTTTCATCTTCCACAGTCTTTCTGTTTTTCTTCTTACACATCTAAACACACATTCCCTCCATCCCTTTGTTGGTTGTCGCACTCATCCCGTTCATAATACATCTCCCAGAGAAGGAAGACCCATGAAACCAGTGGTTTCCTGCCCTCAATAGACTTGGCCCATATTTCCAGCTTACTGTCAGATGTAATAATGTAGCAGTGTTCCTGCATTAGCATGTCTGGTTAGAAGATGCCCATCAGCTTTACTGGGCTTAACTGGAGCTTGTGTAATTCATGAGAAATCACTCTGCCTATAAAGCTGCATCTAATATGCGGCAATGTAAGGGAATGTACATTATTCGTATACATGTTTCCATGTTTACATCTTTTCTATTTCCAGATTTTGACAGCATTAAACCTGAATTTATATGCTTTGTTGCTCATGGTCTTGAAATATTTTGACCAAAGCACTTATGCTTTAAGGCTTGATACTGAAGACAAATATGAATTGTGCTTAATAACTACTAATGTTTTCTGAAAGAAGTGATTCTTTTATTCAGCAAGGATGCATACAATTTATCCAACATGAAAATGCTGTAATGTTGAACTTTCTGTACGCCCCATAATTTTGAAAGAAATGTAGGCTATCACGGTTTCCTCAAAAAAATATTAAGCAGCACAAATGTTTTCAGCATTGAAAATAATAAAAATGTTCTCTCTTGAGCAGAAAATCAGCATATCAGAATGATTTCTGAAGGATCCTGTGACAGTGAAAACTAGATTAATGGCTGCTGAAAGTTCAGCTTTGCCATCACAGGAATACATTATATTTCAAAATATAATAAAATAGAAAACAGTTATTTTACATTGTAATAATATTTCACAATATTACCATTTTTACTGTATTTTTTATTAAATAAATGCAGCTTTGGTTAGCATAAACTAACTTCGTTTAAAAACAGTTCAAAAAATCTTACCGACCTGAAACGTTTGAATGGTATTGTATATTAAATTCAACTGGATAGTACAAGAAAACTTCTTCAATGCTGTTTAAAAAGCATCCCAAATGTGGTGTTTGACACTCATAGAACCACATAAAAAGTTGCACAATTGATCATTAATTTTGTATTATGAATAGTAATTTTAAGTTAAATAATTATGTTTTTCCTGTGATTAAATGTTCCTGTTTGGATTTTAAACCTAACAAAATGTCAATGTATATACGTCACAGCGGGTTTGTTTGTACAAAAATCATTATAGACAAGATAACTAGTCTTTATTCTTCTTTCTGTGTTCTTTTATCATGGATTATTTGCCCTTAATGTTTTGAGGGCCCCATTACACACACAACTGCTAGAATTTGTTTGAACAGATAATTTTTATCAGTTGATAAGTCGTCTTTTATCAGAGAACATCCATTTGCGTTTGTATATTTTTTCTCATCCTTACTGTCTAACAAGGAACCAAAAATTGATTTCAGGTTCCTTTTCAATGGCCACTGAAAATGAAATACTTACACAACTATATTATGTAATATAGCAGTGTCATGCCCATAAATAAAGAGGGGGAAATGCCAAATGACACATCTTCCTGTCATGTTTCATGTTCTCAGTGATGGTGAACTCTTTTAATAAGTTGTTTCTGTTTTTAGAATTGATGCTGTGATTCAGACTCCTGTAGCCGCTCTGTGTTGGTCACAGGTGTTCTTGAGGTGATTTATTCAGTTGTTTATCCAGGTGGCCTCTGTAGCTGCAGGCTGACCGTGCCAACCTTGCTGCGGGCAGAGCAATGGGACAGAGTTTATCGCACAAATGACGGTGTGATCTACCCTTGTCTGTGTGTGTAATTGTAAAGAGGACACTGACAGGTTTGGAGGGTCTCCGGGCAGTTTAGTTGAGACACTTAGCCAGAAACTGTGTAGTCTTTGATAATAATGCTCACTGGCAGCCTTTGTGTGCTGTTTCAGCACGTATTTGTGTATGTGTATGGATTATGAAGGAGTTGTCTCATGCTAAGGTGCTTGATAAAAGATTTACTGCTGATCACAGAACCGTGCTTCACTGAAAGATACGGATGACAATCGCAGCTTCTGTCGAATCGCGATCTCGATTCCATTTCGATTTATCGGGCAGCCCTAATGTGAACTATTATTATATTTTAAAATAGCTGTTTTCTATTTGAATATATTTAAAAATATAATTTATTCCTGTAATGCAAAACTGAATTTTAGGCAGCCATTACTCCAGTCTTCAGTGTCACATGATCCTTCAGAAATAATTCAATATGCTGATTTTGTGCTTTTTTTGTGTGTGTTTTGTAAAATTATAAATGCCTTTGTCGCTTTTGACTATTGTAACTACTACTACTGATTGTGTGTAACTATTATTTAATAGTAAAATATAGTGTTCCTATACATATTAAAAAGTCCTAAAAATATGTTGAAAGGTTAATATGAATGAATTTTTCGTATTGATTTGTTTTAAATTACGCATTGCATTGTGTTGTGTCTTAGGGTTGAAGGAAATGTCTGTAAACTTAACGGAAAAGTACTGTTAATTTTTTTCAGGACATTTTTCTACATATTTTTTTTTCTTACAGTGTACATAACCCTCTAATTACGGAATATTCCATAGAAAATTCCATAATCCATCCGTCAGGCAGTAAGCTGTCAGCGTGCAAATTACAAGACTCCTACATCAAGCAGAGAGTGAGCGTACACACATTTCCCACAGATTAACAGACGTCACACTGAAGACCTCAATCAAGGTCAACCCGGCCTTGTTCCTTCCCTTCATATTCGTTTAGATTAGATTTGCATATTTCAATTTTAGAACAGAAATTGCTCCGTGATGTTGTTTGGTCAAGTCCCACAAGCCCATCTTGGCGTGTGTGTTTTCGAAATTAATTTTTTTCTCAACCCCAGTTGGCCAGACCTCTCTTTTTCTGCATCACTTGAACGTTTGACTCTATTTGGTGCCTGGACTTGTGTCCCAGGGGCTTTGATGTAAATTGGAGAGAGTCTCAGCACTTGGACACTCCGTCTGGGCATCCAGCCTAATGAGTGTGGCCTGGGTAACCTCCACACCTCTCTCTCCTTTTTTGTCTCTTTCTCTCCGCCTGCCCTCCCTGCCCTTCTTCTCCATTATCCACCTCTCTGTCTCTCCTCTCCCTGAATTTCATTTTTCATCTTCCACAGTCTTTCTGTTTTTCTTCTTACACATCTAAACACACATTCCCTCCATCCCTTTGTTGGTTGTCGCACTCATCCCATTCATAATACATCTCCCAGAGAAGGAAGACCCATGAAACCAGTGGTTTCCTGCCCTCAATAGACTTGGCCCATATTTCCAGCTTACTGTCAGATGTAATAATGTAGCAGTGTTCCTGCATTAGCATGTCTGGTTAGAAGATGCCCATCAGCTTTACTGGGCTTAACTGGAGCTTGTGTAATTCATGAGAAATCACTCTGCCTATAAAGCTGCATCTAATATGCGGCAATGTAAGGGAATGTACATTATTCGTATACATGTTTCCATGTTTACATCTTTTCTATTTCCAGATTTTGACAGCATTAAACCTGAATTTATATGCTTTGTTGCTCATGGTCTTGAAATATTTTGACCAAAGCACTTATGCTTTAAGGCTTGATACTGAAGACAAATATGAATTGTGCTTAATAACTACTAATGTTTTCTGAAAGAAGTGATTCTTTTATTCAGCAAGGATGCATACAATTTATCCAACATGAAAATGCTGTAATGTTGAACTTTCTGTACGCCCCATAATTTTGAAAGAAATGTAGGCTATCACGGTTTCCTCAAAAAAATATTAAGCAGCACAAATGTTTTCAGCATTGAAAATAATAAAAATGTTCTCTCTTGAGCAGAAAATCAGCATATCAGAATGATTTCTGAAGGATCCTGTGACAGTGAAAACTAGATTAATGGCTGCTGAAAGTTCAGCTTTGCCATCACAGGAATACATTATATTTCAAAATATAATAAAATAGAAAACAGTTATTTTACATTGTAATAATATTTCACAATATTACCATTTTTACTGTATTTTTTATTAAATAAATGCAGCTTTGGTTAGCATAAACTAACTTCGTTTAAAAACAGTTCAAAAAATCTTACCGACCTGAAACGTTTGAATGGTATTGTATATTAAATTCAACTGGATAGTACAAGAAAACTTCTTCAATGCTGTTTAAAAAGCATCCCAAATGTGGTGTTTGACACTCATAGAACCACATAAAAAGTTGCACAATTGATCATTAATTTTGTATTATGAATAGTAATTTTAAGTTAAATAATTATGTTTTTCCTGTGATTAAATGTTCCTGTTTGGATTTTAAACCTAACAAAATGTCAATGTATATACGTCACAGCGGGTTTGTTTGTACAAAAATCATTATAGACAAGATAACTAGTCTTTATTCTTCTTTCTGTGTTCTTTTATCATGGATTATTTGCCCTTAATGTTTTGAGGGCCCCATTACACACACAACTGCTAGAATTTGTTTGAACAGATAATTTTTATCAGTTGATAAGTCGTCTTTTATCAGAGAACATCCATTTGCGTTTGTATATTTTTTCTCATCCTTACTGTCTAACAAGGAACCAAAAATTGATTTCAGGTTCCTTTTCAATGGCCACTGAAAATGAAATACTTACACAACTATATTATGTAATATAGCAGTGTCATGCCCATAAATAAAGAGGGGGAAATGCCAAATGACACATCTTCCTGTCATGTTTCATGTTCTCAGTGATGGTGAACTCTTTTAATAAGTTGTTTCTGTTTTTAGAATTGATGCTGTGATTCAGACTCCTGTAGCCGCTCTGTGTTGGTCACAGGTGTTCTTGAGGTGATTTATTCAGTTGTTTATCCAGGTGGCCTCTGTAGCTGCAGGCTGACCGTGCCAACCTTGCTGCGGGCAGAGCAATGGGACAGAGTTTATCGCACAAATGACGGTGTGATCTACCCTTGTCTGTGTGTGTAATTGTAAAGAGGACACTGACAGGTTTGGAGGGTCTCCAGGCAGTTTAGTTGAGACACTTAGCCAGAAACTGTGTAGTCTTTGATAATAATGCTCACTGGCAGCCTTTGTGTGCTGTTTCAGCACGTATTTGTGTATGTGTATGGATTATGAAGGAGCTGTCTCATGCTAAGGTGCTTGATAAGGTATGTATGTCCTATATTTAAGTGTGACCTCACTTTCACACTGCAGAGTCAGAGATAAGAGAGCCGAAAATGTAAGCAGGTGTGTGGCTTACTGAAAAGATAGGCCTAGGCTAGGTGAAAGAGGAACTAGATGTAGAATAAGTTCTAGATATGGACACACAAATGTTTTTACATGTCTTGCAGCAGCATATACAGTGGGTCCATAAATCAGAGACCATATCTGGTGACCAAATTTAAATGATAGAAGTACATAAAAAGTTACAATTAAAGAAGATAAAATGAAATATTAATATTGTTAATACTAATATAATATAAAACAAAAATGAATATGATAATTATAATAATATAATATAATGATATAATAATAAGAAACACTTAAAAAAGCATTATGATGCATAATTAAAAAAACTTTTTTATTTAAATCTATATCTTTATATTAATATCTATTTATAATCTGTCGATCTATCTACCTGTCTATACACGCACAAATACATAATATTTAACATTTATTATACATTGCATTTCTTTTTTAATGTCTTTTATGATTTTTATTATATTTAAGTCCTGTGCACTTCAGTCTGGTTTGGCTCAGCTACAAAATCAGACAATAGAAGACTACAGAGGACAGTTCGGACTGCTGAATGGATTATTGCCTGTCTAAACACGTTCATGGATTCTTTAATCGAATCACCTTAGTGTGGCAGTCAGCAGTGAGTGATATTCAGCCAATAGATTAGCAGAATTTACTTGTGCTTAGGGAAGAACTTGTGCTTGTGGGTAAATCATCACCGAACTTAAATTCTATTCACTTCTTGTGTGTCAGATACAAACGTCATTGTGATTCCTTCGAGCCTGTTTGTTGTGTGAATGTCGTCAACACCCAGAGGAGTGAAGGTGTGTCGGCTTTGTTCTGAGGGGAAGTTTAGTTGGTGATGAAAGCAGTACGAGACATCATCTAATTCTCCACGCCCTTCTCCTTGCACAGGCATGTTTGGCTCTCATTGTCGCTGAAGTACAGAAACAATTATAAGATGCATTTCAGGAGAATCAGGTGTCTTGTAATGATGCATGTTCCTTTGAAATCTCTTAAAACGTGAACATTGTAATGCCCATTATCATATACAGATCTTTTTCATGCATTTTCAATAAATGGGGACTGGAGGGTTCGTGCTTTAAAAAGAATTCAAAAGCACCATTAAAGTACAGTTAAAGTCTTCGGAAGCCATATAAAAGCTTTATGTAAGGAACAAACTGAGATCAACTGTCATTATTCACTTCTGATCATAAAGTCGTGATTCAAGAATCAGATCAGTACATTTCACAGACCAGTTTTGTGAACTGATTCAAAATTCAAATGAAAAGATCAAATTCAAAAGAATGGTCTGTTCACTAATCAGATATGGCCGCTCATATGAGCAACACAGAAATGTATATTTTCTATGAATATTTTTGAGCAAACTATTATGTGGTCTTTCTTTCTTTCTTTCTTTCTTTCTTTCCTAAAATAGAGTAGAGAATAGATCTTGCCAAGGGATTATGAGTCTGTGTAAAGCCTATGTCAAGTCCAGAAATGTAGTTGATTTAAAAAAAAAAATCTCTCTTTCTCCTTCCCTTCATCCAGCACATCACTACAGACGTAGGTTTTGTCATACTCACTGATCTGTGTGAAATGCTCTAAATCTGTCCCTCCCAATCATGAGAATCCTGGCCACACAGTCGCCCTCATCTTAAGCCTGACCCAGAGAAACTTTTACCAGAATCACAACCAGACTGACGCCTCTGTGTTTGTCACTGTTTACTTGTCATATCTGCTTTTGCTCGTCTATGTGGAAGTGTTTGTTTATGTGTAAATCTATATAGTAAACTAGTTTGTAAGTTTCATACGCTTTTTCAATAGCGTCCTAACTTTGAACTCTTTCTGTACTCTGGCACAACAGCATGAAGGGGTTGGTTCTGTGGCAGCCTGTAGAGGAAACACTCAAGGAATGCTCATGCATACATACACCTATGATTTATTCAGTAGGTTTGTAAGCACAAGTTAATCATTGACCAGCGTTTACA
>NW_015655597.1:748972-763298 GCF_001515625.1 Sinocyclocheilus rhinocerous | reverse complement strand
GGCAGTTTAGTTGAGACACTTAGCCAGAAACTGTGTAGTCTTTGATAATAATGCTCACTGGCAGCCTTTGTGTGCTGTTTCAGCACGTATTTGTGTATGTGTATGGATTATGAAGGAGCTGTCTCATGCTAAGGTGCTTGATAAGGTATGTATGTCCTATATTTAAGTGTGACCTCACTTTCACACTGCAGAGTCAGTTAGAGATAAGAGAGCCGAAAATGTCAGCAGGTGTGTGGCTTACTGAAAAGATAGGCCTAGGCTAGGTGAAAGAGGAATTAGATGTAGAATAAGTTCTAGATATGGACACACAAATGTTTTTACATGTCTTGCAGCAGCATATACAGTGGGTCCATAAATCAGAGACCATATCTGGTGACCAAATTTAAATGATAGAAGTACATAAAAAGTTACAATTAAAGAAGATAAAATGAAATATTAATATTGTTAATACTAATATAATATAAAACAAAAATGAATATGATAATTATAATAATATAATATAATGATATAATAATAAGAAACACTTAAAAAAGCATTATGATGCATAATTAAAAAAACTTTTTTATTTAAATCTATATCTTTATATTAATATCTATTTATAATCTGTCGATCTATCTACCTGTCTATACACGCACAAATACATAATATTTAACATTTATTATACATTGCATTTCTTTTTTAATGTCTTTTATGATTTTTATTATATTTAAGTCCTGTGCACTTCAGTCTGGTTTGGCTCAGCTACAAAATCAGACAATAGAAGACTACAGAGGACAGTTCGGACTGCTGAATGGATTATTGCCTGTCTAAACACGTTCATGGATTCTTTAATCGAATCACCTTAGTGTGGCAGTCAGCAGTGAGTGATATTCAGCCAATAGATTAGCAGAATTTACTTGTGCTTAGGGAAGAACTTGTGCTTGTGGGTAAATCATCACCGAACTTAAATTCTATTCACTTCTTGTGTGTCAGATACAAACGTCATTGTGATTCCTTCGAGCCTGTTTGTTGTGTGAATGTCGTCAACACCCAGAGGAGTGAAGGTGTGTCGGCTTTGTTCTGAGGGGAAGTTTAGTTGGTGATGAAAGCAGTACGAGACATCATCTAATTCTCCACGCCCTTTTCCTTGCACAGGCATGTTTGGCTCTCATTGTCGCTGAAGTACAGAAACAATTATAAGATGCATTTCAGGAGAATCAGGTGTCTTGTAATGATGCATGTTCCTTTGAAATCTCTTAAAACGTGAACATTGTAATGCCCATTATCATATACAGATCTTTTTCATGCATTTTCAATAAATGGGGACTGGAGGGTTCGTGCTTTAAAAAGAATTCAAAAGCACCATTAAAGTACAGTTAAAGTCTTCGGAAGCCATATAAAAGCTTTATGTAAGGAACAAACTGAGATCAACTGTCATTATTCACTTCTGATCATAAAGTCGTGATTCAAGAATCAGATCAGTACATTTCACAGACCAGTTTTGTGAACTGATTCAAAATTCAAATGAAAAGATCAAATTCAAAAGAATGGTCTGTTCACTAATCAGATATGGCCGCTCATATGAGCAACACAGAAATGTATATTTTCTATGAATATTTTTGAGCAAACTATTATGTGGTCTTTCTTTCTTTCTTTCTTTCTTTCTTTCCTAAAATAGAGTAGAGAATAGATCTTGCCAAGGGATTATGAGTCTGTGTAAAGCCTATGTCAAGTCCAGAAATGTAGTTGATTTAAAAAAAAAAATCTCTCTTTCTCCTTCCCTTCATCCAGCACATCACTACAGACGTAGGTTTTGTCATACTCACTGATCTGTGTGAAATGCTCTAAATCTGTCCCTCCCAATCATGAGAATCCTGGCCACACAGTCGCCCTCATCTTAAGCCTGACCCAGAGAAACTTTTACCAGAATCACAACCAGACTGACGCCTCTGTGTTTGTCACTGTTTACTTGTCATATCTGCTTTTGCTCGTCTATGTGGAAGTGTTTGTTTATGTGTAAATCTATATAGTAAACTAGTTTGTAAGTTTCATACGCTTTTTCAATAGCGTCCTAACTTTGAACTCTTTCTGTACTCTGGCACAACAGCATGAAGGGGTTGGTTCTGTGGCAGCCTGTAGAGGAAACACTCAAGGAATGCTCATGCATACATACACCTATGATTTATTCAGTAGGTTTGTAAGCACAAGTTAATCATTGACCAGCGTTTACAGTGGGGTATCTGAAATAATAATACTGGTTCTTTGTGCAGCGGTGTTTCCCAGCAGCTTGCCGTGGGTTAAATCCCTGATCTCCACAACTAGGATCAGTGCAGAGTTTCCCACGCCCCCCTCTCCCACTGATATACTAGCTTGAGGTGGATATGATCCACAACATTGCACAACATCTCTGTTTTCAGCCACAAATACACAGAAAACCAAGGAAGTTTCTCTCTATAGGCCTGATCTGTAATGTGTGTTATGGAATTTGGACAGGCTAGACACCTTTAATTTTGCCCAAATTAAAATTAGGCTTTGAGGGAGATGTTCAGTAGATTGTGTATCTTAGTGTTGATTGTTCAGTTCAACATTGAAATGCTTGTCTTTACAAAATCTTATGTGATGTATTATGTGACATGGGAATACTTTATTGGCATCTTTTTTTTTCTTTCTTTTTTTTTTTTTACATACATTTTCCCCAAGCATCATTACACACACATAAAAAAAACTTTTGCATTTAATTTTTTATTAAAACTTTTAAAGTGTAGTTTGTTTTAACCTTAACCTTATATTTTAGTATATGTTGTAATTAATTATTTTATTTTATTTTATTATTTTATTTTCACATAATACCACAACATAATGTGTGTAAATTGTATAAAAAAATATGTATTATGTGACATGGGAATACTTTATTGGCATCTTTTTTTTTCTTTCTTTTTTTTTTTTTACATACATTTTCCCCAAGCATCATTACACACACATAAAAAAAACTTTTGCATTTAATTTTTTATTAAAACTTTTAAAGTGTAGTTTGTTTTAACCTTAACCTTATATTTTAGTATATGTTGTAATTAATTATTTTATTTTATTTATTATTTTATTTTCACATAATACCACAACATAATGTGTGTAAATTGTATAAAAAAAATTTATTCTACTTATTTACTTTTTTATTTTATATTATTTTACTCCAATAATGCCACAGCATAATAAATGTATATTTTATTTTATTTTACCACAACTTAATGAATGTAGGCTATATAATACATTTTAATGTATTTTTACTAATATAAAGTGAAAAACGAATAATAATAATGTTATAGTAATTACATTCAAATAAAATAGTTGAACGTTTTTTTATACTTCATAGTAAAATAATTAAAATGTATGATATGCGTGTATTATGTTGTGGTATTATGTATGTATGTGCTTGTGTGAGTCTTGTGTACACAAGTATGTTATCTTAGGGGCTCACAGGCAAGCAATTTAAAAGGAAACGGGATGTCTCAAAGCTTAGGGGCAAAGACCCAGGCTGCGTTCTGGCAGATACTGTTGATCCAGTGGAGGTAAAACGAGAGAGAGAGAAAGAGGGGGGAGAGCAAGGGGGAGGTGAGAAGGAGAGGGGGAGGAGAAGCAAATGGAGGAACGGGGAGGGTTGTGCAAATGAGAGCGAGAGAGCACACACACCCCTTTCTGCACTCTCAGCGGACAGACTCATCCTCACATGGTTGGAGTGAGTGTGCTGTGGAGTTCTGATAGACAAGAGACACAGAGACGTGCTGGATTACAGCCAGTAATTGGAGGAGACATTACATGCATGAAATAAGCAAGAAGACATTCAAACCACTAATGTTTGGATACTTTATTGAGGAACAACAACGGACCTAGGATTTACCTCTGAGGTATGCCACACTATCAACTGTATTTCCATGCTATTTTACTCTCTTTCAGAGATGTCATTGCAATTGGACATTTATGTCTGTCTGTTGGACTTTCTCTGGGTCCCCTGGGATTGTGCTCGAGTGGACGGCTGACAGTGATAAATGCCACACTGCTTGGTTAATAAGGTTTACTTGCCATAGAGTCTTTGAAAGTGTCTTGTGTGCCTTTGTTGGACAATCAATATGCCGTGTGTGTATGTGGGGTTTGATTTGAGAGATCTCAAAAACAAATGGTTCTGTGGTTGTAAAAAACCCTCATCCAGACAGAAATGTTTGGAAGCCAAGGAGGAGGATCCATCAGTGTATATTCTCTCTCACATGCTCCCTTTGTGTGTGCGTGTGAATTTTCTCACTGGACGGAGTAAATCTTTCAGGTTTGCTCTCTATTTTTGCTGTTCTGTCACAAATTATCTTCAGTATTAACATTTTTTGTAAGTAGAAAACTCGAATGACAGCATGCTTTAGTTCTGAAAGTATTGTATGTACAGATCTGTCAACATACCCAGAGTTTTGTCTGTAAGAGTCTGTCTGAAATGTTTTGCAGCCTTGTTAAGTTCTGCTGTGTTACCTCATGAATAATGTGCCTCATTTAAAAGTTTTACTGTAAACCACCAGAGCCACTCCAGGATAGTTCAGTGTGTGTTTTTGTGTAGGTGTGTGTGTGTGTGTGTGGTCTACAGTTCTGTGGAATGTGATTCATTGTGATTAGATGACTGAAAAAGCAGCTGAGCTGAGATTCTGAGGAAAGATACAAAAGAAAACAGACAGCAAAGTGAAATATAAATAAGATAAAAGATGACTACTGTATATAGACACCTAAAATGTGTTTAAGCAAGGTAAAAAGACAATCAGACCTGAAAGAAAGACCTAGATGCAGTGGACCACTAATATTTATACCGGTCTGTCTGGGCTCATGCATGGGGTCATTGATGCGGTTCTCAGCTGTTCGCAGTCAGACAGAGATGGCACACAGGGTGCCAGATTCCTTGGTTGTCTGAGGTCTCCCAGCAGTCTAGTGGCTTTATGAATGAATTGCCGTAGAGTGCACTGTGGAGGAACTCAGACGGGCCAAACAAAGACTCCTGCATACTTCAGTCTAGGAGCAAACACAGCAAACAATGAACCACACTCTTCCTATACCACCATATCACTGACCCTCTCAGAATCAGACTGGACAGAGACTACCTGTCTCCTTTAAGAGCTCATATCTGGAATTTATCACATGCGTCTGTCTTGTTCCCATCATATGCTGTTTAATCTATCGATTAGACTCAATAAACATACTCCTTCCTTTAAAATGGGCTGCTGTCACACAGACAGATTGATTTTAGAGGCCAGTAGCTTTTGTGGTTTAGGTCAATAAGCAGCAGACAAGATTGTTCCTCAAATACTGGGCATAAGAAATTTAAAAAGTACATTAACATGTAAAATATGGGAAATTCTTTGGGAATTGCAGACCTTGCAGTAGCTGCTGGTTATTCAATTGAAATGGGACATGTGTGTTCAAAAATGTGTTTGTCTCTGTATATGAAGGCTTAGGAAGGCAATCTTGTTGTTTTGCTTTGCTCTGTAAGTGTGTTAAGTGGAACTAAGTAACAGAATGGCTTCTCTGCGACCAGTGTTCGAACTATACCGTGGACTTTGGGGGAGCCCACTTGTTTTTTTTTTTTATAAAGGGGGAGGTTTAAATCGCCTTCATGCATGAATGAATGATATTTTTGCAATTTTACACATAATAATCCACGATGATCACATTACACAAAACTGAAATTGCACGTCAAAATAACACATTGTCAATATTTTTTGAGACCCCCCAAAATTTCACAAATCCTGTTTTCAGGGGAGCCCATGTCTTATTAAGGGGAGCCGAGCTCCCCCTAGCTCCCCCGTAGTTCGCACCCTGTCTGCGACCCTCAGGGCATTTCTTCCTTCTTCTGCCCCACTGGAGCAGAGGGCATCAGGGTGAAACATGGGGGGTAGAGAAGCTATATGTCTGTGGGGGGTAGGAAATACGGCTTAAATGGGTCACAGCACTGCCACAGCATGTTAAAACTATACATTAATGAAGCTAATGAAAGAGATGAAGAGATAATGAGAGAAAGGCAAGGCTTTGTGTTCATTTAAAGGGTCTGAACAAAAAAAAAAGGAGGGAGAGAGATACGCACCACCATTTAAAAGTTTGGGGTGAGTGCTATTTATTTTTTTTTTTATTATTATTTGGAAGAAATTAATACTTTTATTCAGCAAGGATGCATTAAATGAATCAAATGTGTAAAACAACAAACAATTAAACTTTCAGCAAGATAGAAATAGACATTAAGGCTACGTTGTTGTACAGACAATGGATGAACAAGTGAACATGGAGATCAGAGCTGTTTTTGGTTTCTGTAGAATGGGTCTTGCTGACGTTTGTATATGTCATGCTTTTTCATAATGGATGCAAGAGGCATCTCTTCTTGTCTAAATCCTGTAAAACCAGAAAAATGACATTTCTAACCCAAAGGCAGGAAGACACACGCGCAAATGTACTGTTTCAGAACAGAAGTCCCTTTCCGTAAGGAAGTGATTCCTGCAAAACCCAAAGAATAATAAAGTGGCGTCAGAGGAGAGGTTGTGTGGATAAAAGCAGCCTCTTGCTTTCAGCAAAAGCTTTTTCTGTGATTCCAGTTCCATACAGCACAAATGCACAGGCTGTGAAGCTCCACCGCCTTTACATACAGCAGGGTCAGAGGATTACAATAATAAAAAATCACACAAACTTGCTGCCTGGGGCACCGCGGTCCCGTTCGAGAAAGATTACACTCTTCGTAGTGAGACGCACGTTTTCTTTTTGTAAGCTTGATGGTGCAAGTTCTCCAGGCAATGTGACTTTAAAAATATCACAGACGTAATCCTCTGAATACTGGCTTTAATATTTCTATTCAACTACACTAGAACTAGAACTAATTCTACATATTCTGCTGTAGAATTGAATTTGTTTTCCTCCATGAGGTTCACTTGTAATGGTAGTAAAGGTTGTTGAACCAAAAGTCAAGTCACAATTATTACTTTAGCACATTTAAAAACAACAAATGTTTGCCAAAGTGCTGTTCAACATAGAAATAGTAGGTTGTGACTCATTATCACCTGTGGGGTATCTCAAGGCTCTGTTTTGGACATACATTTGTGGCTTTGTTACACAAATTCTGTGTGTGTGTGTGTGTGTGGGCAGCTTTTGCTATCCGTGTAGGTTTGCAATTTCTAAAAAATGTCCCAGAAGAATAGCAAAACATTTATGGTGTTACCATCTTTCCTCTAAGCTCACAATATCTGACCTTTCACCTTTAGCTTCCATTAAAGGCAGGAGAGTAATGTGACATTACT
The DNA here is from genome assembly GCF_001515625.1 of Sinocyclocheilus rhinocerous. Classification (NCBI taxonomy): domain Eukaryota; kingdom Metazoa; phylum Chordata; class Actinopteri; order Cypriniformes; family Cyprinidae; genus Sinocyclocheilus; species Sinocyclocheilus rhinocerous. Next base: position 756,015 of record NW_015655597.1, on the reverse strand, counting down.
GAACGTAGTGTTTTTTTCCCCAAGTAATTTGTTAATAGGAACATGCCTACAGTAAGGGTGTGTGTGAATGGGTCTTGCTGACGTTTGTATATGTCATGCTTTTTCATAATGGATGCAAGAGGCATCTCTTCTTGTCTAAATCCTGTAAAACCAGAAAAATGACATTTCTAACCCAAAGGCAGGAAGACACACGCGCAAATGTACTGTTTCAGAACAGAAGTCCCTTTCCGTAATTTCTATTCAACTACACTAGAACTAGAACTAATTCTACATATTCTGCTGTAGAATTGAATTTGTTTTCCTCCATGAGGTTCACTTGTAATGGTAGTAAAGGTTGTTGAACCAAAAGTCAAGTCACAATTATTACTTTAGCACATTTAAAAACAACAAATGTTTGCCAAAGTGCTGTTCAACATAGAAATAGTAGGTTGTGACTCATTATCACCTGTGGGGTATCTCAAGGCTCTGTTTTGGGGCCTTTTTTGTTTTCTTTATATATGCTCCTTTGAGAGGATCTGTTGTTTAGAAACAAAACATTGTACAATATTGTTATGCAAACAATGCTTAGCTCTATCCATTGCCACATCAATTGATAATTCTGCCTTACAATCTCTACTAAAAACATGAAAAGTTGGGTGACTTTGTTTTAGTTTATGCCATCTCAACTCTATACTGCATGGCCGTTCATATGTAAATGTCAGCAGTCATACAGTATGTTAATGTTCTCATAGATAGGGCATTAGTACTATAGCAATATCTAAATGACAAATTTTTGTGAATTAGTTTCCACAAATGGTTTGTGTGGACTGGGAAGGGAACTTTGTGATTTTAAATGTAACATACAGTTGTACTTCTGTTGTATATGAAATGCTTAGATATGGTCCTATCAATACAAACTTCTGTACAAATACAAATTGCAGGATTTTGGCAGAATGAGCAGCCTTCTCATTAGCAGTCTGGTAAAGTGTGTTCATTGCTGACGCACTTTGATGAGACACCTTCTGTGGGACATGACAGCCTGCTGAGGGGGAGAAAGTGAGAACTACAGTGTATATGGTTGGGTATGTGAGTGTGAGTGGTTTTGGCCGTGTACTGGCGGTATTTATGTGTGAGATGGAGGTGGTTTTCAAAGGACAGGTTGGTCAGCAGTAAGTCTCACTCGGAATTGAGCCTAAATAGTGTCTGGCACTGATGTGATAACGGGGTATTGATCTGTAGTGGTTTGGCCGATGGCAAGTGTGTGCCTCAGAAATAGCTCTATTGTGTCTCTGTGGTAAAAGGCTGAGTCTCACTAGCGCACATACACGCACAAAATACCATGATGAAGAGATAAGATATAGCAAAACATTTATGGTGTTACCATCTTTCCTCTAAGCTCACAATATCTGACCTTTCACCTTTAGCTTTCATTAAAGGCAGGAGAGTAATGTGACATTACTGAAAGTAGTGTTTTTTTCCCCAAGTAATTTGTTAATAGGAACATGCCTACAGTAAGGGTGTGTGTGAATGGGTCTTGCTGACGTTTGTATATGTCATGCTTTTTCATAATGGATGCAAGAGGCATCTCTTCTTGTCTAAATCCTGTAAAACCAGAAAAATGACATTTCTAACCCAAAGGCAGGAAGACACACGCGCAAACGTACTGTTTCAGAACAGAAGTCCCTTTCCGTAAGGAAGTGATTCCTGCAAAGCCAAAAGAAAAATAAAGTGGCGGTGCAAGTGTGGATATAGGAAGCATGTGCATGTGTGTTTAAACTCTAGTAAGGGGATCTCTGTGTGAGAGAGTGGGCTCAGGAAGTTGTGAATGGACTGTTAACAGCTAGATCAAACATCTTTGAGTCAACTATTTATTGAGGAAAATCCGTAACCGTTTAACCATTTAAATTTACCTGTCACAACAAAGGCCTTGATCTGACAGATCATTTTAATCTTTGAAGATCTGCAGACCACAAACCTGCTGAGATGGGCCATGCAGCTGCAGGCAAACCACAGATTACTTACTCATTCACTTAACGACTTTAGTGAGACAATTGACAAGAATAATGTTGAAGAAAGAGAGATTGGGAGAATAGAAAAGAGAGAGGGGAGTTGTTGGGAATTAACCACGTGAACCTTTACACTCAGCTAAATTTTTGTTAGTCTGAGAGTCTCAAAGAAAAGAGACACTCAGTTCTTGAAGTCCCTTTCCGTAAGGAAGTGATTCCTGCAAAGCCAAAAGAAAAATAAAGTGGCGGTGCAAGTGTGGATATAGGAAGCATGTGCATGTGTGTTTAAACTCTAGTAAGGGGATCTCTGTGTGAGAGAGTGGGCTCAGGAAGTTGTGAATGGACTGTTAACAGCTAGATCAAACATCTTTGAGTCAACTATTTATTGAGGAAAATCCGTAACCGTTTAACCATTTAAATTTACCTGTCACGACAAAGGCCTTGATCTGACACATTTCAGATCATTTTAATCTTTGAAGATCTGCAGACCACAAACCTGCTGAGATACGCACAAAATACCATGATGAAGAGATAAGATTCATTGCCTTCCAACCATATAGAAATCATCCAGCACTGAGATAAAGCTAGCTTTACTTCACCTATAACTAAAAACCAGTGTACATTCATGGAGGGCATTGACAGTTCCTGTAAAGTTAGTTCCACTTTTTGTAAAGACAGATTAAGAGAATGGAACAAAGTAGCAAACCCTTATTTTCTATATATTGCAATGCTACAATATAAGAATATCCAATATAATATATAAAGAATAACTTTTTATTTATTCTTTTATTTTATATTTTATTTAAGTTTTATTTTGTCTGTCTTTCATTGCAAAATTAACCTTATGCAATGAACTAATATTTTGTGCTTTTATTTTGTTTTGTTCATCAGATCTCCCTTGACTTTATCCAGCAGTACTGGTTAGCCTCTGACTTTTAATTTGACTTTAAAATTAGAGAGATACATAAATGAAAAAAGAAAGAAATTATTGAATAGTCTGAAAGCTATTCTTCTAAAGAGCTTTCTTTCTGTCTTTGCTTTTGTAGTTTGTCTATCTCCCTTCTGTATGCGTGTGACATTCCTGTCCATTCATTGCCCAAAGCAAAAGCTCAAGTCTTTCAATTCCCTGCCATTTTTTTCCTCTCCCTTCATTTCTTGAAGGAGCACTTTGTTTGTGAGGTTCTGCTTGTTGATGCAGATATCAGGTGCAAAAAAAAATGAAGCTAGAGAATAAGAGAGTGGAAGAATGAGGGAATGACGGAACCCTGACACTCAAAATTACCCCTCTTTCCCAAATGAAGTCTCTTAAGGTCCTAAAAGATGGCTTGAGGCCTTATGAACACACTCATTTCCTCTCTCCAGACCTGTCAGGGCTTGTAGGTTGTTCTCATCATGTGGAAGTTTCTGTCCGTTGGTCTCAGGTGTGCTGAGGAAGGGCTGTAGTGCACCGGTGTGGTTTTCAGTGCCGCCTCCACCCCTATTTTCCTTTCCATTGGGGCTTCCTGCCAGATGAGAAGAGCTGTTGGCTTTGAGCCAAAGTCTTATCCTACCTCTCATTCACTGTCAGCAGCGGGAATCCCAAAGCTATGAATGCGTGTGCTCGTTCTTGATGTGTGAACTGCCAGCATTAGTGGTCATTCTCTCACACAACACTTGACACAAGATATGTGTGCGCTGAGAATTTGTTCAGTCTGAGCTTGCCATGGTGCTACAGACTGGACATTAAGAAAACTGTGATCTTTACAACACCTTCCACTCTGAGAAATGACTTTGGTGGCCTTGCAGTCAGAGAATGTCTAAGTATGTTGCACTGTGGTGCTCATACGGTAAACGCAGGTTTGAATAATAAGCATCAAAGCATCAATAAAGCATCAAAGTATTTATTCAGACAAACAACTAAAATCAGATTCTGTTTTGACCAAAAAAAAATTTTCTTTTTAATTTTTGTTCAAAATGATGCTTTATTATGTTGCAAACTTTATTATTAATTTGACCTTTTATTTTATAATTTTATAATTATTAATTTTATAAAATATTTGATTTTATTTAACCTTTTTTTTATCATGTTGCAATGAACCAGTATTTTCTCTTCTTTCATTTGAGAAATGTGCATCAGTCTCAACGATTAGATCTAAAGTAGTTTTTTTTCTCGTTAATCAGTATGTTAATCAGTCATGATGTGTATGTAACATCACACATAAGTGTCTGCAGCTGTGCCCAAATCCACTATTTTCGCTCCCTCTTTCCCATATAATGAATTATGAGAAATTCACTATTGTAGGAAATACTGATAGACTGGCACAGCTTTTCCCAGGATAACCTCAACGTGAGTTTTAAAAGTTGTCTCTTTCTATTTTGTTATTTTAGCTTTGATTGAGAGAAAGAACACTGCAGCATCCAGACATGCTCATCTGCATTCATCCTTTTGTCTCTTGCCCTCTCGATTTCTCCCTCTGTCTCTTTCCTCCAGACTGGCACTCTTTGTTCAAGCATGTCATTGGAAGTGTGTAAATCGTGAGCCCTTCAGCCAAACATTTCTCCCCTCTGATCAGTGAGAGGACCCATCTGCAGTCCTCCTCCTCCTTTTCTCTTCCTGTCATCACTCCATTTTCCCCAGACAGAGGACACAAATTAGCCCCATTTACACTCCATTTCCCCCAACTTCACTGCCTCAAACCTGATAATGACTGGTGCATCTAGATGAATTAGGATGATGGCAATGAACTGTGTGCGGGTGTGGAACATCAGAATATAGACATGAGTGTGGCCATAATGATGAATCTCACACACACCTGAAAAAATAAAGCAATATGCCATGAGAGGCCATGCGTTACAGTGATTTCACTGTGGGTAAGCAGTGATGTGAAGTGGAGGTAAAATCACTGTAACACATGGTAACTTACTGCTTTGTATTAAATGTCAGCACCAGCAAAATGATTAAAAAACACAGATGTTCCATTAATACTTTTTACTGTTGCCAAGCAACATAGCAACTCACATTAATATAGTCAGGTGTATTACAGTGCTTTTGAACGTGGCTCATCCAATCAGAATTTAGTAAATAACGTCACATTTATTTATATAGCACTTTATTCAATTTAGATTGTTGCAAAGCAGCTTCACATTAATAAACAGGAAAATCACAGTGTTAATGCTGTAAAATTGATCAGTTATGCAACAAATTCAGTTTCAGCGATGACCAAGCTCTACAGAAGACAACCATGTAATTATTCAGAAACTGCACTATCAGCACAAGTATACATCAGAATTGTGAACGTAAGAATATAATAGATGAAAATTGAATAAAATAAAATAAAAACAAAATAAAATAAAATGGTTCTTATGAATATCTCAGCACTTTTGCTTGAAAGCTTTGCACATTACTTTTTTACTAAGGCACTATCAACAAAATCACAGATCAGAGAGATGAACGTGACTTCAGACATTGAGAGAAAGTGTTTTTGGGTCCCCTGAGGCTGAGAGCCTATATGGGCTCCCCTTCGCAGTCAGGCATGGCTAGCTTATTTTACTGACGTAATTATGGAACAGCAGACTTCGTCTCCCCCTCAGAGAGGTTTAAATGGGTTGAATGAGAGCAGCAGACGAGATATGCTAAGCTCTGTGATGAAGATGAGAAAACCTTTGAGGAGCATACAGTATGGCTGCTGCACTTAGAGGAGGGTTTATTTGAGACACGGTAGGTTCTCCATAGGGCTTGTCCTGATCCAACTTCTTCCGCAGGTCAGCAGCCTTCTGAAAGAGAGATTTGAAAGGTCCCCCCAAGGATTTTGAGACAAAATCAGGCACAGAGCTACTATTATTTGATGTCAACCTGAGGTTTCCATTTGTAGATTACAGTAGGCACGGCATTCACATAAACCAATCCCTGACTGATTTTTTCATACAAACTTTGATGTCAAACAGTGTGAAATTTTTAGACACCTGATTGGATTGCAATTAATTTTAATTTTAGTTTATTTTAAACTACCATTATTTGATGTCAAACTGATCAGCATGGGATGTCACCCAGAGGGATGTCACTCTGGTATATTATCAGTCTCTCCTCTTTATTCTTTCATCATCACTCTATCATTAACACGTCTGAAAGGCTTAGATAACATAGCATTCCAGGTCATGGTGCGTTATTGAACAAAAGAGATAAGTTATATTATTTTTAGCACTAGCACAATACTCACTGCAGGATGTTACATGTGAAAAATGAATCACATTTTTATTTTTGGTCGTATTTGTTCTTGTGTTCTTATAAAAGAAGCAATCAAATAATAACATAAATGATGATAATGCCACACTAGAAACCAAGGCAGACTGTCTGAGGTAGATGGGGGGTCAGATGCACCGGTGGTCTGCGTTTGAAGCATCAGCCTCACATTACGTGTTCATTGAGCTCTGCGGAGCACAAACACGGTCAAGAGCCCGGGGACATGAGGGGGGAGTCCTGTCACTTCATTTGGATTAATGAACAGTTTGTATCTCCTGTCCTTTGAAGATCTTCAGAACTAGTCCTATGGAAATGGTTACCGATGCTGCCATGCTGAAGGGTATACAATAGGACTTCCTTTTATCTGTCACTGGAGAAACATTTAAAGTTTTTGTAGTTTGGCATGAATGATTGAGCTATTGAAGGTTTTGGACTTTATAAGGATGTTGAATATGAGATGAATATGAGGTGTTTAAAATTAGAAAAATCCTTGATTTTTGGGGGCTTTGTGCCACTGTTATGGATAGGACAGAGGAGACAGGAAAGACTGAGGAGCAGAGGGGGGATACGTTTGGGAAATGACCCCTGGTAGACACGGGTCAGCCATTTGGAAGTGCCACAGTATCAATGCATTTTATTGTTTAATCAGTGTACATATTCACTGCTCTTTAATTTGGTTTAGATGTATTATTTTTGTAATGTAAGATAATATACTAAACATTATTATATTATATTATATTATATTATATTATATTATATTATATTATATTATATTATATTAAGTGGTAATAAACATTTTAATTAAACAGAAAAATGTAGATAAATATAAATATATTATC